>NC_056741.1:1123962888-1123977888 GCF_019279795.1 Protopterus annectens | reverse complement strand
GGCTGTAATTTTTCCCAACAAAACAGAATAAATATGAACATTTTACATGTAAATGAATGTTTGTATAAGATACATGTAAACTATAATTTAACTATAGAATAATAAAAATATATAAATGTATATATTGATTCACAATAAACTCACTTTAAGTTAAAAAATTAATTGGTTGAGAATGATGATTATTATTTCTCAACCCTACACCATAATATCATATTTAACTCCTATATTAAAATACATATTTAGCAGCATTTAAACAAAATAAAATGAAACAAAACAAAACAAAACAATTAAGACCTGGAGAAATATAGGCTGCTGTTCTAATTTGCCATAGTAATTCTTGTTCTTCTAACCAAAGTTGCCATGGTCCACCCCTAATACTGATATTGATTTGTTGAATGACCGAAAATACAAAGCCATGATCAGGTTCATCATGTATGTGCCTGGCAAGAGCATTTGTTAAATCTTTTCTGCCTACGGCATAAAGATGCTCATATACTCTCTTCTTGAGTGATCTTTCCGTTTTGCCTATATAAAATGCATAACATTTTATGCACTCTGCCACATACACAACTCTGTTACTATCACAGTTATATCTCCCTTTTATGGCATAGGTTTTCCCCCTAATACACACACTATTCCCTGTCTTTATGTATATATATATATCTGTATGTATATATATATATATATATATATATATATATATATATATATATATATATATACATACACTCACACACACACACACACACACACACACACACACACACACACACACACACACACACACACACACACACACACACATATATAAATAGAGATACATACATACACACATGGAATACACTCAAAACATCAAAGGTACAAATACAAAATATCAAATCTCTGAACCTTAAAAAATCATAAAACAATACAAAGCAATTGTTTTTGAAGGGGAAGAAGCTCCTCTACACCCCCACACCTGAAAAATATACATGCCACTCTGAGAACACCCAGCCTGGGGAAAGGGCAAACTCCTGGTCCCCTGAACTAAAAAAAATAGTAGGTGGGAGGTTGGTATAATGGTTAAGGTGTGGGGTTTGATCTTCATAGGAGGTAACTGGCTAGATTTAAAATAGCCCACAAAGACAGCCTATAAAAAAACAGCAAAAAAATTGTTTGATGTTTCAAATGTTTGACCAGTTTATGCCCCCCTGCAAAAAACTAAGAGGTTATATATTTTTTGACCTTCCACGTTTTTGATGTTTCTGGTTCAGTCTTTTGACATTCTCTCTCTTGTGAGCTTTCATCCTTCTGACAGGGACCCATAGATATATTTGTGTGATGTGTATATACAAGTGTATGTTTAATCATATGCACAACTGTTTCTGACTCTAGCAATCATAGCTAACTTCTGGAATCTTGCCCAATCAATCAGACATACTCCACTATACAAAGTAATGTCTTCGTAGTGGAATAATCCCTACACCCCCTCCCCCATAATCCCACTGGATCTCTAAATATGCTAACTCTATATGTTTTCACAGTTTTAAATAACTAAAACCCCCAACGTGCACATAATAATGGATGCAAAAGATGCATTTGCTACACACTGAAACAATGTTTTTATGGGGGGATGATCCCTTCTGCTTCCCTCACAACCCCACATATCTAATTCTATTAACTTTGCAATTGTATAACAGTGGAGAACATGTGCATTGACTACACACACACACACACACACACACACACACACACACACACACACACACACACACACACACACACACAAACCGCTATATTTCCCATTCCCACTTCATCCTGTTAGGGGCAGGGGCAGGTTAGATACTGTCCTGGGAACTAATGAGTGTGTATAAACCTATATCAGCAGTATCTTTCTAGTGTCAGAAAGGTTGGGTCTCCGATACTGTTGTCAGTCACTTTCTCCCTTCGGTCTTAGCAAAGTAGAGCATATCATACAATAATAGTAGACCAGACTGCATTCGCATGATTACCTTAGCAGGAGAATAATGTAAAGTGTGTCAGGAAGTTTTGTGAAATGTCTTCACTTCTTATTTTGATCCTTTCAGTATAATAATTAGAACCTGAAATGCAGCTTTCTGTTTTCCCATGTGAAATGATCTGTAAAGAAAATAGAAACAGAGCCTGATTGGTTCTGCTGGAAGCTTGTCTTTAGGTTAGCACTTAACTGCTCACTTCATCCTTATGAGAGATAATAAGGTCCTCTTACAGCCAAAAGCTTGGAGCATCAAACTAATGTTACAACCACATAAAAAAATTAGGAACTTTATATTTACCGACACTGCATGGTGACAGAGTGCAGACAAAAGAGCTGCCAAACAGGTGGATGTGTTCCAAGAATGAAAAGGATTTAGCATGGTGGGTACAAGGCATTATCCAGACTAGAATGGAAGATAGGGAAATATCTGTCCTAACTGACAAACAAATCCACAGGACTGTTACTTGAAACTGAATGTTAGCTACTGAAATGTAAGGGTCTATATTATCATATTGCACTCTTAGAAGAGCGAATGACAGATAATCGACCCCATGTAAGTGAAAGCTTAAAACGTTGAAACTTCAGAACAGCGATTATTTTCCAATGGAAAACAATCGTTGTTTAGAAACAAACAAAAAAAACCCAATAAAACATTTCTTAATGTGGGGGCTTCACCCCCCCCACACACCCTCGACATTGGGGGCTGTGCCCCCCACACCTCCCTACTTAAATATACCAACTCTGAGATCGCACTACAGTGCCAAAAAGGCAAAGTAGCGAAAGGGGACAAATGAAATCTTTCACACGGAAAGAATTTGCTTAACAGCCGCTTCGCTATTTTGCCTTTTTGCGCTTTACTGCTCGACAAAGATGCATTCGACAACCTGCGTCTGTGACAGCATAATAGGGAACCAAATGCAAGTGACAAAAGGGGTATCAAAAATGACAAGACTAACCTAGAATTCAGCAAGACCACTATAGACCGCTATAGACTAGTAATAAAGTTATGTAACAGACAGATCACAAACTGTTCAATGGCAACAAAGTTAGTCCTCCTTTAAACCAATTACAGCTGGTATTCCACAAGCATTTATTCTACATCCACTTCTGTTTAACCTATATATCAATAACATGCTTATAAGCATCACTAACTCTGTCTTAATACAGTATGCAGAGGACTCCAGTGACTCCACCATTTTCTGCTCAGCCAAGATACTTTCTCAGCTTCAAATAACAATACAACAATCCCTAGGGAACATTGAAAAATCTCTTCCCCTCTCTCTCTCTTACTCTCTCTCTCTCTGAATCCCATCTTCTACTAAATTCTAATAAAACGAAACTAATTTAATTTGCTCAAAGTAGTTAACAACTACATCTCAACACAGTATCAACTCAAAGAATAAGTACAACAAATCGCACAAACTAAACTACTGGGTCTGCTATAGAGCAGCACCATAAGTGTGAATAATGATTGTATTATATTAAAAAAACAGACAAAAAATTAATCTATCTATACAAAGCTAAACCTTATTTAACTGGGCATGCATATTACACAGCAGCTAAAAATCATCTTTTTCCTATGCTTTTACACACTTCCTCAGTACATGTCAACTTACAAAAACATAAACTGAAACAAGGTTACAACATTGCAAAATTTGCATCTTGTGTGAGCACAGCCTAAGTACAGACTTCATTCCAGCAGTGTAGAACTGCCATAGTCATCCCCTTGCACAAAGGTGGTGCCACTACTGACCATGGAAACTATTGTCCTACTAGCTTGACAAGTCTGATCTGTAAAGCCATGGAGCATATTATTATGGATCTCATAAACAAGGATATAGGCAATCTCCAAGCACTTGTCCCCACCCAGTTCGGATTTGTCAAGGGAAGATCTTGCCTGTTGAACCTGGTTGACTTCTTTGAAAGTGTCACCAAGGCCCTAGATGAGGGAAAGTCAGTGCATACAGCTTACCTTGACTTGGCCAAGGCCTGTGACAATCGCCCACTCAGGCATCATCGAAAAGCTAACACTACTTGGCATAAATCCCTATTTCATCAGTGGGGTGGCCAACTGGCTCACACACAGGACCCTCAAAGTCAAAATAAGCACCTCCACCTCCGATAGCAGACCTGTCACTAGTGGAGTTCCCCAGGGATCTGTCCTGGAAACCCTACTGTTTGGCATTTACTTCTCAGAGATCCAGGCAAAGACAAAAAGCATGTGGCTGACTAAGTTTGGGGATGACTGTAAGTTAGGTGCTGTCACTGACTCCCCAAATGATATTAACATACTGCAAGAGGGTCTCACAGTAACTAATGACTGGTGCCAAAGTCATGGTCTCAGCTAAATGCAAAAAAAATGTATAATCATACCACTCGGCAAAAACACGGCCCCTACTGATTACCACATCAATGGCACCCCCCTAAACACACAACCTGTGGTGACAGACCTGGGCACTCAGGTTGATAACAACCTCACATTAGGCCATCATGTAGCAGCAGTGGTCAGAAAAGCCTTTTACTTGGTTCATCTCATACGTAACGGGATTGCATCCAGAAAAAGGAGGTTATTACCTCTCTATACTCCTCCCTCATTAGACCAATAATTGAGTATAACTCCCCATTTGGTATGTACCTCTCCAAATATTTGCACCAACTGTAAAGGCTACTGAAATATCTCACAAAGAGAATCCATGGCCACCAACACCTGTCCTATGTGGACAGGCTCAAATCACTATCATTCTTTTCAGTATTGTACAGATTACTCAGGGTTGTGTCCTGCCTACAAGGCAATCTTGGACCCTGCCCTACTAGAGATGCTCCACATCCTTAAGTCTTACTCCTCATGCATTACTCACTCGAAAGGCCTGAATCTAATATGTGACATCAACAAAACCTGCTGGAGACACAGGTTTGTCTCCCAGTCCCAGAGGCTGCCACATCTCTGGAATACACTTCCCATACATGTCAAACAGAGCACCTCGCTGACCCTGATCAAGTGCAACCTTGATTAGTGGATGGGAAACCACAAATTTGTCCCAGGGGTTCCACCTGTGTCCCTCATTGACAGGGGTAACAGGTGCTGACTGAGGTTTCTTTTTGGGGATAAAACCTTGGCTAGGCTTGTAAGGGTCCCAGCGCCATTAGCCTAGTAACCTCCGATGATCCTATGATTCTAATACATCATTGTCTGTCTTAATGAAATTCAATTGGTTAAACTAACAAAACAATCAGACTTTCACATAACTCAAAATTATTAATTGTTTTTGTTTACCTGGAAAGTCTGACTGGGCACAAGCCTTTTACTTTTTATACATATTACTTTGCTTCAACATTTCCTTACTTTATTTTTTAACTTTCATGCCCTTTTTCTTCAACTACCCACTATTCTCTTCCTTCTCTTCAGTCTACACTACTCAGTTGTGCCATATGCAAATAATATGAAGCTTTTTTCTTACATTTACCTAAAAGATTTTCATTGGTGATTGTATTGTTTGAAGATTTTCCTCTTAGGACACCTCTGAGAAGGGACGTACTATTAAGCTCAATTAGCTTAACCCAGTTAAAAAATGAAAAAAAAACCCATAAATAAATAAAAATACAAACAGGCCTTTAGAGGAGTCATATTACATCTGTATAAAATAATAAGCAGGCAAGTGAACAATGAATAAACAAATCTTCACTAGGACTTATGGCTTGCTTCCTTGCAAAAGTAAAGACTTGCTAGAACGACTGAGGAAAACCCTGTATATGACCTTCTAATAAAAGAAAAGCAAGCCTGAGCTTGTGAGTTGATCTGTCTGATAACTAGGGAGATCATCCCTAGCAATAATTAAATGTATAACACTTTACTAACCTGAAAATGACGAAAAGGTTAGATTGCAGCATTCTGGAAAATAACAAAATGCCTTTCCAGTTGTCACATTTTAGGTAATGCTGTTTATCAAAGGGAAAGAATGTAAGATACAGAAAGTTGTCATTATCTGTCCGATCAGCAGAATCTCATCTGATAGTGTGCCTTGTGCTAGGAGCTTACAGTAAATAAAGTGGGCTCTGATAATTGATTTTAGATGTAAACAGATTACTATGATATGCTCCACTGATTATGACGTTTTCTAGCTACTACTCAGACAGAATATCTAGGTCCCTGCTTAAGGCATCTTCCTGCATACACTGTGCTTACAGGATATAAATTACTGCCAAAGACACATTTAGTGTTTTCAGATTAATAAAATTTCCTAACACAGGGCCTAAAATGCATTTCTCTTACTTGTCATCATAAAAATATTCTATTGTCTGTTTGAGGTGTATTCTACATCTGAAATGCAAAGGAGTTAAGACCGTGGCCAGGATTCATACAGATATGATTTACTTTTGTGAAACCTTTGTGCAGATAAGCTACAGTGCATGACAACATGCTGAAACATCAGATATCTAGACTGAAATGTGTAGTGCTAATGTGCAGCCAGCTGTGCTGCTGTGAAGATAAATGTATTATAACTATGCAACTTTACACATCTGGGCAGTGAAACTATGTAAGTAACTCATCAATGCAGTGAAAGCTATACCCAGGACGTCAAGACTCTATTCATAGAGTGGTTATGTACCACATTATATGATATTGTGAGAACAGAAAATGTGACCTCATAGACCAATATGTCTGAAATATAAAGCAGTGTAGGTATTTACAAAATATAGCCATGCAATGCTGTAGGGATGAATGGAAAATAGGAAAAAGAGAAAGAGCAGGCAGTCACACAAAAGGACAAAATATAGGAGTTTGCTGGAGAGGGAGGACGGTAACATTTTTTCAGGGCTATGGCTCCATTTTTTTTTCCATTATAAGAGAAGGATGGAGAGGAAATGGTAAAATAGAAAACAAGGAAGAGAAGCGGGATTAAGATAGCATGCAATGGCAGTAAGACATACACAAAACAGCACAGACAAATGGGGTATAAGTGCACACATTGAAATGGGGAGACATGGGACAGATGGAGACAAAAACAGGGATATAAACAAATGATGATGGCAGTGTTTGACAGTGCACCTGGAATGGCGTGTGACACAAAAAGGAAGGAGCATGCCTGGCTAGGGATAAGCTGGGGTATGAGCCACAGTATGCTAACTGTCACCTTGGCCCAGAAGGATATAACAAAGATTCATTAGCATAAGACAGGGTAGGTGGCTGTTAGCATGGGACACATCTTCCCAGGTTGAACATTGGTAGGGGTCAGTTTGGTGAGAGAATCTGCAATGTGCTCCAAAAGGCTCTATGTTTGGGCCATGCATCTGCCCACTGCTCTCGCCACTCCAGCTGACCACCTTAGGCATCACAAGTGGTCCACTTGCCAGTGAGGGGTCAGTACCCACCTAGCAAACCACTTCCATGCTCATCACAGTCATATTCATCAGCCACAATCTCAGCTTGGGCAGGGAATAGTGGAGGTGCCTGCTGAGCAAATCTGTTTTCCAGAGATACAGTGATGAGACACAATGGAAAGTTTGCCATAAATTAATCTATCTTGACATCGGACTGAAAATATTTAAAACATATGTCAACACTTATGAGTGGAACTAACTGTGGATGACTGTAAAGCTTTCCTACCTCCTGCAGTAGGTGACACAATTGGTGTCACATTTTGCTCATGCTGAAAGAGAAAGTAGACATCAGAAAACTGTGACAAGTTTAAGGAAAGACGCTAGAACAAGATATCCAAGTCAAAGTCCCGTCCATACGTCCCCTTAGCTGCATAACAGTCTACATGCAAGTGTGTGTCCCATGCAGATACGGTAAAACACATATATGAAAATGACGTTTTTACACATACGGACACATGAGATAGTGCACGTCCCATTAGATGAAGCACAGAAGTGAAAGGATAATATTAGCTCTTATCAATTCTATGATTCTAACAGTGCCAGCCAGGGCATTCTCTGCATTTGCTTGCATGTGTGTGTGTGTGTGTGTGTGTGTGTGTGTGTGTGTGTGTGTGTGTGTGTGTGTGTGTATTTACCCCAATAGATGGCACAACATAACCCATCCCAGAAGATGCACTTCCAGACACACATGACACATGACATTAGTTGTATTACAAGAAGTGCCACCACCACTCTTCACCTGAAAATGCCTAGACAGCAGTAAAATATTTTTCCAAAGATGACTTTCACAAATACTTGTGAGAAGCAGCAACAGTCTTAAACATGCAAGAAGATAACAGAGACAAAACTACATTCTGTCAACTTACTATCCCATGTAGGTCCATGCTGCCTGACCCCTGTCTAATTTCTCCTTCCCATGCTTACTATCCCATGTAGGACCATGCCACCTGAGCCCTGTCTAACTGCTCCTTCCCATGCTTACTATCACATGTAGGACCATGCTGCCTGACCCCTGTCTAACTTCCCCTTCCCATGCTTACTATCCCATGTAGGTCCCATGCTGCATCACCCTTGTCTGACAGCTCCTTCTCATGTATGGAGATCGACAGGGTTCTTGCTCTGCAGGTCATCAAACTTATGCCTATACTGTTCCTGTTTTCTGCTGATACCCAAGACTGAGGGCACTGTTCCTGTTTGCTGTTGATAACCATGACTGAGGACACTGTTCCTCCTTTCTGTTGATACCCATGACTGAGGACACTGTTCCTCCTTTCTGTTGATACCCATGACTGAGGACACTGTTCCTGTTTTCTATTGATACCTATGACTGAATATACTGTTCCTGTTTTCTATTGATACCCATGACTGAGGATACTGTTCCTCCTTTCTGTTGATACCCATGACTGAGGATACTGTTCTTCCTTTCTGTTGATACCCATGACTGAGGGTACTGTTCCTCCTTTATGTTGATACCCATGACTGTGGACACTGTTCCTGTTTTCTATTGATACCTATGACTGAATATACTGTTCATGTTTTCTGTTGATACCCATGACTGAGGATACTGTTCCTGTTTTCTGTTGATACCTATGACTGAGGATACCGTTCCTCCTTTCTCTTGATATCCATGACTGAGGATACTGTTCCTCCTTTCTCTTGATACCCATGACTGAGGATACTGTTCCTCCTTTCTCTTGATACCCATGACTGAGGATACTGTTCCTCCTTTCTGTTGACACCCATGACTGAGGACACTGTTCCTGTTTTCTGTTGGTACCCATGACTGAGGATACTGTTCCTCCTTTTTGTTGATACCCATCATTGAATATACTGTTCCTGTTTTCTGCTGATACCCATGAATGAGGATACTGTTCCTTCTTTCTGTTGGTATCCATGACTCAGGATACTGTTCCTGTTTTCTGTTGATACCCATGACTGAGGATACTGTTCCTGTTTTCCGTTGATACCCATGACTGAGGATACTGTTCCTCCTTTTTGTTGATACCCATCATTGAATATACTGTTCCTGTTTTCTGCTGATACCCATGACTGAGGATACTGTTCCTGTTTTCTGTTGATACACATGACTGAGAATACTGTTCCTCCTTTCTGTTGATACCCATGACTGAGGATACTTTTCCTTGTTTCTGTTGGTACCCATGACTGAGGATAATGTTCCTCCTTTCTGTTGATACCCATGACTGAGGATACTATTCCTCCTTTCTGTTGATACCCATGACTGAGGATACTGTTCCTCCTTTCTGTTGATACCCATGACTGAGGATACTGTTCCTCCTTTCTGTTGATACCCATGACTGAGGATACTATTCCTCCTTTCTGTTGATACCCATGACTGAGGATACTGTTCCTGTTTTCTACTGATACTCATGACTGAGGATACTGTTCCTGTTTCCTCTTTATATCCATGACAGAGGATACTGTTCCTGTTTTCTGCTTATACCCATGACTAGGATACTGTTCCTGTTTTCTGCTTATACTCATGACTGAGGATACTGTTCCTCCTTTCTCTTGATACCCATGACTGAGGATACTGTTCCTGTTTTCTGCTTATACCCATGACTGAGGATACTGTTCCTCCTTTCTCTTGATACCCATGACTGAGGATACTGTTCCTGTTTTCTGCTGATACTCATGACTGAGGATACTGTTCCTGTTTCCTCTTGATATCCATGACTGAGGATACTGTTCCTGTTTTCTCTTGATACCCATGACTGAGGATACTGTTCCTGTTTTCTCTTGATACCCATGACTGAGGATACTGTTCCTGTTTTGTATTGATACCTATGACTGAATATACTGTTCCTGTTTTCTGCTGATACCCATGACTGAGGACACTGTTCCTGTTTGCTGTTGATAACCATGACTGAGGACACTGTTCCTGTTTTCTATTGATACGCATGACTGAATATAGTATTCCTGTTTTCTGCTGATACCCATGACTGAGGATACTGTACCTCCTTTCTCTTGATACCCATGACTGAGGATACTGTTCCTGTTTTCTGTTGATACCCATGACTGAGAATACTATTCCTGTTTTCTGTTGATACCCATGACTGAGGATACTGTTCCTGTTTTCTGCTGATACCCATGACTGAGGATACTGTTCCGCCTTTCTCTTGATACCCATGACTGAGGATACTGTTCCTCCTTTCTGTTGATACCCATGACTGAGGACACTGTTCCTGTTTTCTGTTGGTACCCATGACTGAGGATACTGTTCCTGTTTTCTGCTTATACTCATGACTGAGGATACTGTTCCTCCTTTCTGTTGATACCCATGACTGAGGATACTGTTCCTGTTTTCTGCTGATACCCATGACTGAGGATACTGTTCCTCCTTTCTCTTGATACCCATGACTGAGGATACTGTTCCTGTTTTCTGCTGATACTCATGACTGAGGATACTGTTCCTGTTTCCTCTTGATATCCATGACTGAGGATACTGTTCCTGTTTTCTCTTGATACCCATGACTAAGGATACTTTCCTGTTTTCCCTTGATACCCATGACTGAGGATACTGTTCCTGTTTTCTCTTGATACCCATGACTGAGGATACTGTTCCTGTTTTGTATTGATACCTATGACTGAATATACTGTTCCTGTTTTCTGCTGATACCCATGACTGAGGACACTGTTCCTGTTTGCTGTTGATAACCATGACTGAGGACACTGTTCCTGTTTTCTATTGATACGCATGACTGAATATAGTATTCCTGTTTTCTGCTGATACCCATGACTGAGGATACTGTACCTCCTTTCTCTTGATACCCATGACTGAGGATACTGTTCCTGTTTTCTGTTGATACCCATGACTGAGAATACTATTCCTGTTTTCTGTTGATACCCATGACTGAGGATACTGTTCCTGTTTTCTGCTGATACCCATGACTGAGGATACTGTTCCTCCTTTCTGTTGATACCCATGACTGAGGATACTGTTCCTCCTTTTTGTTGATACCCATCATTGAATATACTGTTCCTGTTTTCTGCTGATACCCATGACTGAGGATACTGTTCCTGTTTTCTGCTGATACCCATGACTGAGGATACTGTTCCTCCTTTCTGTTGATACCCATGACTGAGGATACTGTTCCTCCTTTCTGTTGATACCCATGACTGAGGATACTGTTCCTCCTTTCTGTTGATACCCATGACTGAGGATACTGTTCCTCCTTTCTGTTGATACCCATGACTGAGGATACTGTTCCTCCTTTCTGTTGATACCCATGACTGAGGATACTGTTCCTCCTTTCTGTTGATACCCATGACTGAGGATACTATTCCTCCTTTCTGTTGATACCCATGACTGAGGATACTGTTCCTGTTTTCTACTGATACTCATGACTGAGGATACTGTTCCTGTTTCCTCTTTATATCCAAGACTGAGGATACTGTTCCTGTTTTCTGCTTATACCCATGACTGAGGATACTGTTCCTGTTTTCTGCTTACACCCATGACTGAGGATACTGTTCCTCTTTTCTGTTGATACCCATGACTGAGGATACTGTTCCTGTTTTCTGCTTATACCCATGACTGAGGATACTGTTCTTCCTTTCTCTTGATACCCATGACTGAGGATACTGTTCCTGTTTTCTGCTGATACTCATGACTGAGGATACTGTTCCTGTTTCCTCTTGATATCCATGACTGAGGATACTGTTCCTGTTTTCTCTTGATACCCATGACTAAGGATGCTTTCCTGTTTTCCCTTGATACCCATGACTGAGGATACTGTTCCTGTTTCTCTTGACACCCATGACTGAGGATACTGTTCCTGTTTTCTGCTGATACCCATGACTGAGGATACTGTTCTTCCTTTCCATTGATACCCATGACTCAGGATACGGTTCCTGTTTTTTGCTGATACCCATGACTGTGGATACTGTTCCTGTTTTCTGATACCCATGACTGAGGATACTGTTCTTTATTTCTGTTGATACCCATGACTGAGGATACTGTTCCTGTTTTTTGTTGATACCCATGACTGAGAATACTGTTGCTGTTTTCTGTTGATACCCATGACTGCGGATACTGTTCTTCCTTTCTGTTGATACCCATGACTGAGGATACTGTTCCTGTCTTCTCTTGATACCCATGATTGAGGATATTGTTCCTGTTTTCTGCTTCTACCCAAGACTGAGGACACTGTTCCTGTTTGCTGTTGATAACCATGACTGAGGACACTGTTCCTGTTTTCTATTGATACGTATAAATGAATATAGTGTTCTGTTTTCTAATGATACCCATGACTGAGGATACTGTACCTCCTTTCTCTTGATACCCAAGACTGAGGATACTGTTCCTGTTTTCTGTTGATACCCATGACTAAGAATACCATTCCTGTTTTCTGTTGATGCTCATGACTGAGGATACTGTTCCTGCTTTCTGCTGATACCCATGACTGAGGATACTGTTCCTGTTTTCTGCTGATACCCATGACTGAGGATACTGTTCCTCCTTGCTGTTGATACCCATGACTGAGGATACTGTTCCTCCTTGCTGTTGATACCCATGAAGGAGGATACTGTTCCTCCTTTCTGCTGATACCCATGACTGAGGATACTGTTCCTGTTTTCTGTTGATACCCATGATTGAGGATACTGTTCTTCCTTTCTGTTGACACCCATGACTGAGGATACTGTTCCTATTTTCTGCTGATACCCATGACTGAGGATACTGTTCTTCCTTTCCGTTGATACCCATGACTCAGGATACTGTTCCTGTTTTTTGCTGATACCCATGACTGTGGATACTGTTCCTGTTTTCTGATACCCATGACTGAGGATACTGTTCTTTCTTTCTGTTGATACCCATGACTGAGGATACTGTTCCTGTTTTCTGTTGATACCCATGACTGAGAATACTGTTGCTGTTTTCTGTTGATACCCATGACTGAGGATACTGTTCTTCCTTTCTGTTGATACCCATGACTGAGGATACTGTTCCTGTTTTCTGCTGATACCCATGACTGAGGATACTGTTCCTGTTTTCTGCTTACACCCATGACTGAGGATACTGTTCCTCTTTTCTGTTGATACCCATGACTGAGGACACTGTTCCTGTTTTCTGCTTATACCCATGACTGAGGATACTGTTCCTCCTTTCTCTTGATACCCATGACTGAGGATACTGTTCCTGTTTTCTGCTGATACTCATGACTGAGGATACTGTTCCTGTTTCCTCTTGATATCCATGACTGAGGATACTGTTCCTGTTTTCTCTTGATACCCATGGCTGAGGATACTTTCCTGTTTTCCCTTGATACCCATGACTGAAGATACTGTTCCTGTTTTCTCTTGATACCCATGACTGAGGATACTGTTCCTGTTTTCTGCTGATACCCAAGACTGAGGACACTGTTCCTGTTTGCTGTTGATAACCATGACTGAGGACACTGTTCCTGTTTTCTGCTGATACCCATGACTGAGGATACTGTTCCTCCTTTCTGTTGATACCCATGACTGAGGATACTGTTCCTCCTTTCTGTTGGTACCCGTGACTGAGGATACTGTTCCTCCTTTCTGTTGATCCCAATGACTGAGGATACTGTTCCTCCTTTCTGTTGATACCCATGACTGAGGATACTGTTCTGCCTTTCTGTTGGTACCCATGACTGAGGATACTGTTCCTCCTTTCTGTTGATACCCATGACTGAGGATACCATTCCTCCTTTCTGTTGATACCCATGACTGAGGATACTGTTCCTGTTTCCTCTTTATATCCATGACTGAGGATACTGTTCTTGTTTTCTGCTTATACCCATGACTGAGGATACTGTTCCTGTTTTCTGTTGATACCCATGACTGAGGATACTGTTCCTCCTTTCTGTTGATACCCATGACTGAGGATACTGTTCCTGTTTTCTGCTTATACCCATGACTGAGGATACTGTTCCTCCTTTCTCTTGATACCCATGACTGAGGATACTGTTCCTGTTTTCTGCTGATACTCATGACTGAGGATACTGTTCCTGTTTCCTCTTGATATCCATGACTGAGGATACTGTTCCTGTTTTCTCTTGATACCCATGACTAAGGATACTTTCCTGTTTTCCCTTGATACCCATGACTGAGGATACTGTTCCTGTTTTCTCTTGATACCCATGACTGAGGATACTGTTCCTGTTTTCTGCTGATACCCATGACTGAGGATACTGTTCCTGTTTTCTGTTGATACCCATGACTGAGGATACTGTTCCTGTTTTCTGTTGATACCCATGACTGAGGATACTGTTCCTGTTTTCTGCTGATACCCATGACTGAGGATACTGTTCCTCCTTTCTGTTGATACCCATGACTGAGGATACTGTTCCTGTTTTCTGCTGATACCCATGACTGAGGATACTGTTCCTCCTTTCTCTTGATACCCATGACTGAGGATACTGTTCCTGTTTTCTGTTGATACCCATGACTGAGGATACTGTTCCTGTTTTCTGTTGATACCCATGACTGAGGATACTGTTCCTGTTTTCTCTTGATACCCATGACTGAGGATACTGTTCCTGTTTTCTGCTGATACCCATGACTGAGGATACTGTTCCTGTTTTCTGTTGATACACATGACTGAGGATACTGTTCCTGTTTTCTGTTGATACCCATTTTTT
>NC_056741.1:1123942501-1123962388 GCF_019279795.1 Protopterus annectens | reverse complement strand
TACTAGTTAGCCAAAGCCTTTGTGTTGGCCTGTTCCCTCCCAGGTTTGAATGTGCACATCTTTAGGAGTTTCGATTATGGCTCCTAGTTTGCAGTCATCTGTGAACTTAGTTAGCCAAAAGCCTTCTGTGTTGGCCTGTACTTCAGTGAAGTAGATACCAAACACGAGAGGACCCAGCACTGGTCTGAAGTAGGATTTGGAGTCTGCTACTTTCACAGTCTGTGTTCTGTCAGTGATCCAGTTGGCAACCCATCTTGTGACATAGGGATTTATACCTAGTAGTGAGTTTATCTATAATTTCAGAATGGGGGATGGTGTTGAAACCCTTGGCGAGATCTAGATGGGCTTTGTGAACCACCTTACCCTCGTCTGTGTCTTTGGTGACTGCTTCCAAGAAGTCTGTCAGGTTTAGGAGACATGATCTGCCATTTACAAACCCGAACTGGGTGGAGTCCAGAGTTTGGAGATTACCAATGTCTTTGTTTATAAGTTCCATGACGTGTTCCATGGCCTTGCAGACCAGGCTAATGGGATGGTAGTTCCTGGGATCCGAGGTGGCTCCCATTTGTAGAATGGGATAACTGTCACTGTGCACCTTTCAGTGGGCACAAAGGCTGAGGTGAAGCTGACTGAACATGGTACTTAGGTGAGATGCCATTTCTGCTGCTATTACTTTTTCTCCAGGATATGGGAATCTTGTAGTTGGTGTATATAAGTTAAGAAGGTGTAAGCCCCCTCCATGGGGGGGATGCGTGCTTCAATAGGTTGTTTAAAGAAAGCAATTTTTGACATACACTCTTCTCGTTTTAACTTTTTTTTTTGGGGGGGGGGTGCTGTCCAAGACTGCATTTCGAGTGCTGACACTACAGTCGAGATCCACACCATAGTCCTGAAAGAGAAGCAATTGGACCTGGTGTTTGTAAGTACAGTGCAAAAACAGACTGCTTACTATAATATGATGGTTCTGTCTACTCAACTTCTTAGTACTGATTGAGAAGTGCTGGATTGTACCTCTTCAGGCCACTTTACTACAACATTGCTTATCAGATGGAGATACTAGAGGAATCACAGACTGTCGTGGCAAGCTTGTACTTTATAAAGGTGCACTCGTAACCCTCCACAGCATACTCCTGTGGACACTAGCTTAGTAGGAACAAAAAGATCCTGTACCAGGTGGGTCCTCTCCAGAGTCTACAACCTACAGAACCAATAAAGCTTTCAGTCTACAAATAACTTCTGAATGCACTGCTACAAGACTGCTGGTCCACGATCTCCTGAGGCAATGAAAGCACTCTGTCAGAACTGCTAACAAAGTCAAAGTGGCACAAAAAGTAGCATAAAAAATCTTTTAATATCAAATTCCACAGTTTCGATAAAGTAGTTAAGTGCTTTCACCCACTGAATGTGGGCTTCATCAGAACACCAGAAAAGATCCCTGCAATTTAAATACTTCATTTCGGCGCCAACTGAATACTACAACTTTTCCTAAAGTGATCAGTGCACCAAAAAATAAAATGTACTATATAATGTCTCTGTATACATACTATTGTATCCTAATACAAAAGTGCACTGATGTAAAGTAATACGCAAGATATTACGTATTATCCCGTACATATAGAAATACTTTTTCTAATGGGTATTTAGGATATACTAGCAGCCACCCTAGAAAATTGTTATATAACCTTTATAAAGGACAATGCATTAGAGTGGCAAGAATGACATCTGTGCATGCAGACATGATAGCAGAGAGCGATTTTACAGCAGGTCTGTTTAAGACAGGGGTCATTGCAAGATTATGATGGCTGACGTTAGGAAATACATTAAGGAATGGGGACACAAGTATTCTCCACTATTGGGCGTTACTAGGAAGATCACAACCCCTATTAGAGTAGAAATGGTAAATACTACTATTGATTCTTTCCATTGAGCAGGCATTCTTGAATATGGCTCATACAATAACAAGATTAAGAATATTATGATTAATAAATGGAAGCATGTTAGTTGATCGAGAGAGTGGACATAATAGGTCCTAAGCCTATGTTTGTGTATAAAATGGACCGTAATATCAAAATGTATTTGGAACAAGTGACCGTAAGAAAAAACGTAGACTATAGTAAAAAGCACACTAAAAAATGTGGATGTTGTAACCACTGTCAAGCAGTAATGGAAGATGAAGGGATTACATTTGATAATGTCAATAAAACTAGGATTAAATTTCAACAAGGTAGTTGTAATTCCAAATTAGTGATTTATTTGGCGAAATGCATGACATGCACTGGTTGTTATCTAGGGAAAACTGAGAGAAGTTTTAGAAAACAAATTTATGATCATCTATATAGTATCCGGAAGAAAGACCTCAACAGTGCCCTTTACAGGCATATAGAAAAATGCGGGGACAGCCATATTTTTAAATTTGCCATCTTGGAGAACATCAAAATAGACCTTAGAGGAGGTAATTACAAGGCCACTTTAGGGTATAAAGAGGTCTGGTGGCAATTACTTACTGATGCTTCGACACCACCGGGCCTCAATGACCACATATCTATCAAACCTTTATTAGTTAGAAAGCAGTTCTTATATACATGAGTATTGGTAGATTCAATTATTGAATATTGTTATCATAAAGTTTACCAGTGTAACAGTATTATTCTTGTGCAACAGTTTCTCTCTTGTAGTGTTCAATTTGTAATAGAATATTCACATCAGTGGGAACAGTAGTGTTTGAATTTTTAACGTAAGGAAAGATGTACTTGTATATGTATTTAGATTTGGTACATGAGCATTTTAAACACGTGAATATTTGAAGGGTTTATTCGTAGTATGCTCAACGAAGAAGTGTGTTGTGTTCCATATTTTATATTAATATTTTAACATTTTTATCTTTTAGTATCTTATGTATTACTTTACATCAGTGCACTTTTTTGTATTGGGATGTAATAGTATGTATACAGAGACATTATATAGTATATTTTATTTTTTGGTGCACTGATCACTTTAAGAAAACTTGTAGTATTCAGTTGGCGCCAAAATGAAGTATTTAATTTGCAGCAGAGATCTTTTCAGGTGTTCTGATGAAGCCCACATTCAGTGGGTGAAAGCACTAAACTACTTTATTGAAACTGTGGAATTTGATATTAAAAGGAGAATTTTTTATGCCACTTTTTGTGCCACTTTGATTTTGTTGGTGGTTCTGACAGAGTGGTTTCATTGCCTCAGGAGTTTGTGGACCAGTGTACTTGTAGCAGAGTCTACAAACTGTCGAGACTAGACAGTTTGGATTTTTCAAGGTCCGACCCTATTTATTTAACCTGGTCAACTTCTTTAAGAAAATTACTGAAGCAATGAGTAAGCACAAATATGCGTGACGTGAATGGGAAGCTTATTCCAGAGTATGGGTAGTCTTTAGGAGATGAACCTGTCCCTCCTGCATGTTCTATTTATTGTGGTAGTGATGATGTGGTCTCTGGAGCGTGTTGAATGGAAAGATTAGGATTGCTTTTAGATGTAGCATTTGAAGGAGGGCTGAGACAATTAAGCAATACAATTTACAGCAAAAATGACTTTATAAAAGTGCAGGCACAAGTAAATGCAATTTTCAATATAAAATGGGCGTTTTGAGAAGCAATAAATGCCAGAAAACGAGAGTTTAGGCAGAAATAGTAGTAAACCGCAAGAAAACCCCAAAAATGGTACTTAAACACTTCAGTCTCTCCTTTTTGTCTTTCTGGCATTGTACGTCTCTGCAGAGCACCTGGGCAGGATCGGCTGAGCTTGTTCTGGTTTTCTATCTCAAAAGCAGACCTTCACTGGAAAATATTAAGGTGCAACCCAACACTGTAGTAATGGGTGATTTCAACCACCCTACCATTAACTGGGAAAACTACTCGTGTACCAACTCTTTTGCGCAACGTTTTCTGGAAATCATTGATTCCAATGCCTTGGATCAACTTATCCACGCCCCCACCAGGGGCAGCAATATCCTAGACCTGGCCATCATTAACATGGGTGACCGGTGTTCCACACCAGAGGTCATCTCCTTGTTGGTCAGATCAGACCACAAGCTAATTACCCTAGACATACACATCCCGCTCCCACCCCCCATTAGGAAAACCATAAAATTTCTCCAAAGCCAACTTCATGCTTCTTAAGACAGAAGTGGCAAACTTCATGACACCCATGCAGATGGATAATAGAGGTACGACTGCTGAATTCTACACAAATGCACTTTATAAGCGCTTACACGAATGCATGGATCGTGCTATCCCAAACAGAACCAAGATGCTATCCTCCAAAAAAGGAAGCCAATGTGGTGGTCTTCTGTCATAAACAAACTCTACAACAGAAGAAAGAAACTCTTGCAAAAGAGGAAAAATCCCACGATTGGAGGAACTCCCTGGTCAGCCTCAGTAAGAAGCTGAGATTCCTCATAAAATCCTCCAAAGCTAGTTATGAAAATAAAATTGCCACTGGTTCTAAAGTCAACCACAAAGCATTCTATAGCTATGTTAAGAATCTCAATGGCAACATTCATCTGCTCTGAGTTACAGCACAATTACACTAACTATTACAGAACCAACTGATATTGCCATCATCCTGGCAGGTTCAGTGCAAACTTTACCCCCCTCACCCCGTAAAGGGCCCATCTTTATACCGGAAGAATGCATAGTTCCTGTAATCACGGCTGCGCAGGTAAAAACCTCACTCTCCAAAGCCAAGAACACAACATCCCAAGCTGCCTTCTACATGAACTACAGAATGCACTGGCACCCCACCTAAGTACCATGTTCAATCATAGCCTCACCTCAGGCTTTGTGCCCATTGAATGGTGCACCGCAACAGTTATCCCACTCCACAATGGGAAGGCCACAACAGACCCCGGGAACTACTGCCCCATTAGCCTGACGAGCCTGGTCTGCAAGGCCATGGAACGTATCATCATGGAACTCCTAAACAAAGACATTGGAGATCTCCAAACTCTGGACCCCACACAGTTTGGGTTTGTAAAAGGCCAATCATGTCTCCTAAACCTGATAGACTTCTTTGAAGTAGTTACCAAAGCCATAGATGAGGATAAGGTGGTTCACACAGCCTATTTAGTTCTCGCCAAGGCGTTCAACACCATCTACCACTCTGGAATTATAGATAGGGATTTATACCTAGTTTAGTGAGTTTGTCACAAGATGGGTTGCCAACTGGCTTACTGACAGAACCCACACTGTGAAAGTAGCAGACTCCAAATCAAACTTCAGACCAGTGATAAGTGAGTACCACAGGGTTCAGTCCTGGGTCCCCTCCTGATTGGTATCTACTTCTCTGAAGTACAGGCTAACACGGAAGGTCTTTGGCTAACTAAATTTGCAGATGACTGCAAACTAGGAGCTATAATCGAAACTCCTAACGATGTGGACATCCTACAAAAAGGTTTCACGGAGACAGATGCCTGGTGTCAAAGCCATGGTCCCAAGCTCAATGCCAAAAAGTGCATTTGTCATCCCCTTTGGTAAAAGCTCTGTATCCATGAACTACCACATAGGCGATAGTCTACTTTAACACCGAAAGTGTGGTAAGAAACCTTGGGACACAGGTGGACAGTAGTCTCTCCTTTGATGATCACATCGCCACCGTGGTCAGGAAATCCTTCTATGTGGCACACCATCACAAAAGGTTTCTCATCCAGAAAAAGAGGTCATTGTTCCCTTCTACTCATCACTCATTAGACCCATTATAGAGTACAACGCCCCTTTTGCTATGTTCCTCACAAGGCATCTACAACAACTGGAAAGGCCGCAAAAATACCTCACAAAGAGGATTACTGGCCTCGGGCAGATGCCTTATGCAGACCGTCTCAAAAAAAACTCCAACTTTACTCCGTTGTATATCACCTACTCAGAGGCGATCTCTGCCTAACATACAAAGCTTTGTCAAGCCCAGAGCTGTTGGTCATGCTCCACTTAAAGAAATCCCAACCCTCTGAGCTACACGCTCTAGGGACCTAAACCTTGTCACTACAATAAACAGAACATGCTGGAGGGATAGATTCCTGTCCCAGAGACTTCCCATACTTTGGAACCAACTACCTATCTATGTCAGAGCTCCTCATTAGCACTCAAGAGAAATCTTGATGATTGGATGGGTAATAGGAAATTCACTCCAGGGCTCCACTTCTGTGGTTCTGCTTGACAGGGGCACAGGAAAATAATTTTCTTGGGTGGCGAAAGCCAGGGTACATTTTTGGATAGGCTTGTATAGGCCCAATAGCCTAGTACCTACCTATGAACCTAAGATGGGGATAACCCAACAAGAAAGCATGTAACTCAGATACTTAGCAAATGTGGGAGTAAATAGAAGAGTAGTTATACATATAATGAACCTTAAATCTGCCTGATCTCCCAGTACAAACAAAGGTATAGCAATTGTGGTGAGAGAGAGGCTTCAGAAGGCAATGAGATATCAGAATTAATGACAGACTCATAGCAATCAGACTGCAGTGTAATGATAGGGCAGTATTCCTAATCTCAGCCTATGCCCCACAGCAGGGTTGTGATAGTGAGGAAAAGAGTGCATTTAGACAGCAGTTGCAGGGCCTACTAGATAAAGCAGGACAACATGAATTGGTGTTAATGGGTGATTTGAATGCACATAGGACAGACCGAACAGGATATCAGGACTTCCTGGGTCCACATGGGTGGGGCAACAGGAATAAAGAAGCCATTATAGACTTCTGTTTGGCAAATGGCTTGATAGTCGCCAATACAGGGTTCAGAAAGGGAGACGGTCACAAGATCACATACAAGAGTAGTCAACGTGCAACTCTGGTAGAGTACCTCCAAGTAAAGTCATCCCCAGTGAAATAGTCGGCCCACAGCATAAACCATTAGTTGCCACAATCAGCTGTAAGCAGTGGTTAGAGAAGGCTCTAAGGTCAACAGAGACCAGGCTGAAGACTTGGAAGTTGACTGGAGGGAAAGTACATCAGTTCACGAAATTACTCAGGGCTCTATCACCTGAAGAAGAGGAGTTGGAGTGGCAGCGCCTAAAAACAACATATGTTAGGACTACAGAAGAGATATGTGGCCGAGCCAGGTATGGAAATAAGGTGCATAAGGAAAGCTGGTGGAATGCAGAAGTC
Source organism: Protopterus annectens (assembly GCF_019279795.1). NCBI lineage: Eukaryota > Metazoa > Chordata > Ceratodontiformes > Protopteridae > Protopterus > Protopterus annectens. Next base: position 1,123,955,259 of record NC_056741.1, on the reverse strand, counting down.
TAGGAAGTCATCAAAAGAAAGACAGAGTTCAGGAATAAGTGGGAGATAAGAAAGACTGATCAGGCTAGGAAGGACTACTGGGTAGCTAACAAAGAAGCTAAGAAAGAAATTGCAGTAGCAAAGAATAGGGCATCAGAGGCACTCTACCAGCTTCTGGAAAGTGACTCGGTAAGGAGCACAAAGAAACTATATCTGGTTGCAAAGACAGATAAAGAAGATAGTCTGACACCCTTCATAAGGGATGCCAGCAACAACCTGCTCACCAGTCCATAGGACATCAAAGGCAGATGGAAGGAGTATTTCCAGTAGCTTCTAAATGAAGAAAAACCCACAGAAGCTGTACTGCCCCAGAAACAGCCTATGATGAGAGAAGAGGACCCTACGTTAGAAGAAGTAAGAACGGCACTAAGAAAGATGAAAGCAGCAGGCTCAGATGAGGTCACAACAGGTATGATAAAGATGCTGGGTGAGAGAGGGGAGAAATGGTTCCTGAGGGTACTCCTAGCAGTGTGAAGAGAAAGGTATATCCCAGATGAAGAATAAGCGTACTTATGCCATTGTGCAAGAACAAAGGACATCCACAACTGTGGGCAGTACAGAGGCATCAAACTCCTACCATATTACATGAAAGTTCTAGAGAGGGTGATTGGTAAATGGTTGCACAGAGTAGTGGTAAATGGTTGCACAGAGTAGTGGAATGTAAGATGGGAGATGAGCAGTTCGGATTTAGATCAGGATGCAGCACAATTGACCCGATGTTTGCATTGAGACACACTGAGCAGAAGCTAGAGATGAGAAGAGAGTCCAACTGGGCATTCATAGACTTGGAGAAAGCATACGACAAGGTCCCAAGAAAGCTTATCTGGGCAGTACTGCAGTGGTTTCAAGTCCCAGAAACAATAGTAGAATTAGTGCAGGCTATGTACAAGGACCCAGTGACTCAAGTATGAACAGTGTTCAGCCTCACCGAGGGGTTCCCGGTGGGAGTGGGTGTACACCAGGGTTCGGGTTCAGCAGTGATCCCACTGCTGTTCATACTGGTGATGGACTACAGTAGCAAACAGGTTGGAGGGGACAGATCAACAAAGCTGCTGTATGCAGATGATGTGGCAGTACAGACAGACTCTGAGCTAGAACTTCAGCAAAGGATAGTAGAATGAAATGCAAATCTGAAAGCACATGGGATGAAACTAAGCACAGATAAGACTGTGGTAATGGCAGCAAACTGGGTAAATCAGAAACTGAGAATAGAGAGGGAAGTAAAGATAGTGGAACAGGTAAACGGCTTCAAGTATCTAGGAGGGGTAGTTGAGGAAGAAGGGTAGTCTGAATGAAGAGGTCAAACTAAGAATCAGAGGGACTGCAGCCAACTGGCATAGAGTGTCAGGTGTAGTCTATGACAGAAGAATGCCAAAGATGCTGATAAGTAAGGTGTACAAGACAGTGATGCAATCAGTACTGCTGTATGGTACAGAAACCTGGGCAGTAAAGGCAGAATAGTTGAAGCTAGAGGTGATGGAAATGAAGTGCCTGAGAAAGGTGGTAGGATGCACATTGTGGGACAGACTAAGAAATGAAGACATAAGAAGAGAAGCCAAAGTAGCTCCAATTGCAGAAAAGATGAAACCGAACAGATGACTGTGGTTTGGGGCTGTGTGTGGAAAAGCAGAAAACAATCTGGTGAGGAAGATTTGGGACAGACAGGAAGAAGGTATGAGGAAGTGAGGATGTCCAGCAAAGAGGCAGATGGATTGTGTGAAAGATCTATGAGTCTGGCATGAGTGTTGAAGGCAGGAGTGTGGTACCGAATCGAGAGTTGGCGACAGTTAACATGATACTCCCACCCCATGTGGGGAAAAAAGGGGGCTAATGATGATGATGCACAAACACAGGTGGGTACTCCTGAAATCACAGAGGAGGAGGACTGCCCCAAAAGAAGTGTCTTTACTTAATAACCACAGGACCAAAACTGGCACTCGCAAATATGAAGGGACCTTGGACACCAAGACTGTTGCAAACTCATTTATCCACGATTCACAAATCCACAGGTTTAGCACTTTCATCCAATTACTGTTGGACTTCCTCAGAACAATAATCATTACCAACTCGACCTTTTTATATCCCTCCCCATTAATCAATTAAACAATTACTAGTTAAGGAGTTAAAATTCCATTAAACATCAATTAAAATTGTGTAGCATTTCAACAAACCTATTTGTTAAACACACTACTTATTTAAAATTCTAGCACTTTTTTCTAAAAACAAAATGCATAACAATACCAAACCATTATTACCAAATTGTCAAAATTAAGTAAATACTACATACACTGGTAATGTGTATGTTAACCTAAAATGTGTTTAAATTTCAGTATGGCTGCTATGCTGACAGTGTTGTTTAATGCTGGGGAAAAATGGTGGCAGCCAACCTCAATTGCCACCTTAATGCACATGCATCTAAATCCAGGTCAATCACCCTACCTGTCCTTCACTAACTGTTGTAACACCACAAATTTAAACTTGTGGCTTGGATTTTGTATAATATGTCTGGCTAGGACATTGGTTGACCTCATATTCTTAATATCAGCATTGTGCTCCCTGATTCTGTCCTTAAATTGCCTGCTGGTCTTGCCAACATAAAAGGCAGGACAATGCTGACAGCGATGTAAATCAAGTTCCTGCTGTTGCAATTAAAATGTCTGTGAAAGTAGAACATTCTCCCATTGATAAATGCAGTACCATCTGTCTCACAAATGTATGCATGTGTTGCATCTAAAGTTACCAGGTACTCTGTTTTGATGGAAATAAATGTGAGCCCCCATTTCCAGATTTTTTTCCTAAACTATATCCCTTCTAAATATGATTCTGGGGGGGTCCCCCCTACTTTGTCTACAAGAGAACTATCAGCAACTAACATCCTCCAGTTTTTAGGATATGAACCACCTAGTCAGCATCTTGGTTAAAGGTGATGATAAATAAGTCATTCCCCATTTTCCTTCGTGTCAACCTGATGGTTTTAGCATGTCAAGAAACTATTACCATTGTCAAGAGTCAACATTCCGTATCAAAATGAGCCTGTAAACACTCTCCACTCGTGTCTAACCTCCTCTGCCAAAATTTTACAAAGAACCTCAGGATAACCCATTTTAGTAAATAACTTTGTCATGAACTCGAGCTCCAATAAAAAAATCTTGGTCCACAGTTATTCTGGCAGCCCTTATATTGTCCTTTGACAATAGATTTTTTCTGATGGTAGGGGTGCCAGCTACCAAATTCTAAATAAGAATTGGAAAATGTGGACTTCCTAAAGATGTTAGATTTCAAGGTGTTACTACTATTGTCAGTGGTTAAGCTAACATCCAGGTTGCCACCACTGATCCTGGGAAATATCACCCTGATGAGCCTGGTCTGCAAGGCCATGGAACGTATAGAACACCTAAACAAAGACATTGGTAACCTCCAAACTCTGGACCCCACCCAGTTCGGGTTTGTGAAAGGCAGATCATTCCTTCTGAAACTGATAGACTTCTTTGAGGCAGTCACCAAAGCCGTAGACAAGGGTAAGGTGGTTTACACAGCCTATCTTGACCTCACCATGGCTTTTGACACCATCCCCCATTCTGGAATTATAGCTAAACTAGGTATAAATCCCTGCGTCACAAGATGGGTTGCCAACTGGCTCACTGACAGAACCCACACTGTAAAAGTTGCAGGCTCCAAATCTGGCTTCAAACCAGTGACAAGTTGAGTACCACAGGGTTCAGTTCTGGGACCTCTCCTGTTTATCTACTTCTCTGACATACAGGCTAACACAGAAGGCCTCTGGCTAAGTTTGCAGATGACTGCAAACTAGGAGCCATAGTAGAGTCTCCAAATGATGTGGACATCCTACAGAAGGGCCTCACTGTGAGACAGATGCCTGGTGTCAGAGGCATGGCCTCAAGCTCAGTGCCAAAAAGTGCATTGTCCTCCCCTTTGGTAAAAATTCACCCATGAACTACCACATAAACGGCAGTCTACTTAACGCCAAATGGTGATGAGACCTTAGGACCCAGGTGGACAGTAGTCTCTCGTTTGATAATCACATTGCCACAATAGTCAGGAAATCCTTGTGCGAGACACCTTATCACAAAAGGGTTCTCATCCAGGAAAAAAGATATCATTGTTCCCCTCTACTCGGTACTCATTAGACCCATTATAGAGTACAATGCCCCTTTTGGAATGTACCTCTCAAGACATCTGCAGCAGCTGGAAAGGCCACAGAAGTACCTCACAAAGAGGATTACTGTCCTCAAACAGATGCCCTACACTGACAGTCTTAAACTCCAGCTTTACTCTGTAGCATATTGCCTACTCTGAGGAGATCTCTGCCTAACATATAAAGCTATGTTAAACCCAGAGGTGATGGACATGCTACACCTAATGAAATCCCAATCCGTCTGAGCTACACGCTCTAGGGACCTAAACCTTGTCACCACAATAAACAGGACATGTTGGAGGGATAGATTCCTGTCCCAAAGACTTTCTATACTCTGGAACAAGCTACCCACAAAGACTTTCTATATTCTGGAACAAGCTACCCATCTATGTCAAGCAAAGTTCCTCATTAGCACTCTTCAAGAAAAATCTTGATGAGTGGATGGGAAATAGGAAATACACCCCGGGGATAACTTCTGTGGCTCTGCTCGATAGGGGCACAGGAAATTCTTTCTTGGGTGGTGTAAGCCAGGGAACCTTGTTGGCTAGGCTTACTTAAGCCCTTGGGCTGATAGCCTAGTGCCTACTTATGAACCCCCTTTCACTCACTTCCCAGTGTTATTTAGATATGTAATTATTTTTTTCCCTGACTTCACATTGAATTCCTGTATGTATTATGCTAGTTTACCTTTAACTTTTAAAAGCTGCCTAAAATTTCCCTAATTAAATTGTCACAACTTAAATTTGTTTTAAGTAATTTTGTCACATTACCCCTAACTGGGAAAAGCCGAAAGATACAACATGTCCAATTTGGTAGAATTTTTTTAAACTGTAGATGTTCTGTTTTTGAGGCCTTCAAAATTGTTTTCAGATTTTTTTTTTTTTTTTTTTTAAATATTGTGAACTTGGTCTCCCTGGGCCTGCAATAAAAATGGTCAGCCAGTTAGACTTTCCCTGTAGTCAGATGTCAGTGAACAAGTATGCTTGACTTTCTTCTTGCAAATGTTGCCTCTGCCTACACCCACTAATATGATATGATGTAATATACAACTTTGATTGCAACTACTACCTAAATGAAAACCAAAAAAAAAAAAATTACACCCAAATAGGGAAATCTGTGGAAATATCTGGCCACCCATGCCACCACAAATATCAGACTAAACTAGTCATTATCAACTGGATACTGCTCAACTAGCCCTGATTTGGGCCCTTATTATTACCCTACTACTCATAAAAAGTTTTTATTTTTCCTGGAATCAGTAAAGATGACTGTCGCATTCTGTCAGACATTAGAGTTTCATGCTGTGGTAGTGTTGTCGCCTCACAGTAAGAGACTGTCCGGTTCAACTGTCAGCTAGAGCATCTTCTGCGTGGAGATGTGTGTGAATGGGTGTACCTTCGTTGAAGGCTGTGCGTCAGGGCTGGTAACTCTGCACGTAAAAATCAACTACCAATTATTAGCGGACCGGTGTTCCGCTGTGGCGACCCCTAACTGGGAAAAGCCAAAAGACGCAACAACAACTTTTTCTGTAGGAAATCCATATTGATGAAAATCTGGTTATCTCCTACTAACATGAGTTGGAGTTAATATTTATACATTGTCGGACTTGTAAAAACCCAGATGGTCTTTAGTCTATGAGAAACCTATGAACCTACTACTTGTGCACAAAACATGGCACAACAATACACTGAAGGCATCAATCATACTTATTCTTCCTACTACATATACTCCCAGTTCCAGATTTGAGATGATGAAAGATAATTTAAATGTCATACATACAAATGTACAATAACCTGTAGCATCCTGGTAGGCTTGTAAGTATGTACCAGAATATCTTATTGGAGCCATGTTTTTGTGTGAAGTGGACTGTTGTTTCTATCAAGCCAGCAGGAAAACCTTCCCAGTAACTGAGCAATAAAACATGGTCATAATAACTATGACATGCAGCACCAGGAGGCGAAGTGAACTCGGGTTTCACCACCTCTCAAAAAGACTAATTCTACAGTTATTGTCACTATCCCCAAAAGGAAAACACAATAAATAATGTATAAAAAAAACTAATAAGACCTACTAAAACCCTCAACAATGATCACAACTTAGCAGTTGAACAAAGCAAAAAAGAACATGGTAAACCTCCTGGAAAACCAGACTCCCAAGCAATCAGAGGAATAAAATCACCATTTGGCAGTGTAAATAGCCCCCCATTAACACAAACACATGCGCACACACTGAAATTAATGCACACTCAGTGCAGGAAAAATAGCAACCTGTAAAAATTTTTTACCTGTAATACAAAGCTTTACACTTAAACCATGTGACATGGAAACAAGAAGTACATTAAATACATACTGCCCACTTAAATTTCTCCAGTAATGAAACCGAACACGAGATGCCATCAATAACACAGTTTAAAATCCGAATCTACCAAAAATAAAAATGTGCACTTACCTGTAATGTCCAAGTATGTAGCCTAAACAAGTCCCACTAATTCTTCAAGGAACCATTTTCGACAAAGCTAACTGCCTCTCCAAATGACTTGCGTAGACTACAGAACAGCTTAAATAGCAGAATGTAGCCATTATCTGTAAAACTTGCTCCTAAATTCAAATCGCCTATAACAAATCGTGACGGTCATTCATAATCTCACTGTCACCAACCACAAAAAGTAAAGTACTTATAATTCAATTTAACCATCCCCAAACAATTAAGCCAAGCCTGGTCTCTCCACATGATGCATCTAGATAATATCTGACTTTACTACTTTGGAATGAATGCATGAATAGATTACACTGGTTAACACAGTCAGGTAAATACATATATTGAAATGCATAAGACATTTTAAAGAGCTCAGGATTTACACATCTCATCCAATGAAATGAAAGTCAGCACCAAGCCAGAAACCAATGCACTTAGCACCTCATCAAGTTGGATATGACCATTTTCACCTCTGCTAGCACCCATTATGTCCACGATCAAAAGGACTTAACAGAAAGCCAAGGATAATTAATATGCAAACCAATTGACTCAGGATTCTCTTATCACAAGCTGAGAATTATATAACTTTTTTTTTTTTATATATAGTCTACACTGTAGTTAATTTAACACTTTTTAAGAAACTTAATTTTCAGTGGAGATTGATATCTGCAGGAAATGATAATAAAGCTACATATACAATTGTAAGTGCCATAGGCTTGTAACACATTTGGAACAGATGTGAAAATGTAATTTCAGTGAAAATTAGGGGAAACACAAATAGCTGCCCAAGAGGAGAGTTGAGAGACGGAGGTTGACATGGTAAGCCAGATGACAGGGAAAACTATTGGGCTAAGCTTGCACTGTCTCCAGGGCCATTAGCCTAGCACTTACCTATGAACCGAAACAGCCCTGCAAGAAGCAAAACCTCTAAATGTATGAGTTGGGTTCAGCTTACAGATACTATCTCAAGATGGCCTGAAACACAAAAGCAGAAAGTACATTGAAGTATTTTGACTGATACTTTTTTTGTAGTCATGTGAACATGTTATGGTCTTGAAATGCACTCAGCAGTGCACATAATGTTTGTAAAAATACCATGCATATACTTTTGCCCAAGTCTTCTTGACAAACTGTAAAAGATAGCCTTCAGTACTGACAAGACAGCAAATACTCCTCCTCCACTCCAACATACTGCAAGTCTGTGCAGGTTACTCAGGAGTCACCAGGAAAGCAGGCCTAAGCATGTTATGCCCACTAACTCTGCCTCCGTACAATAATGTGACTTAGCCATATGCTCAGAGGAGTTGCAACTCAAATTAACTGCATTTTAGTTTTTCCAGTACCCACCGTTAGGGCTGTCCTCCCTTTTCAAGAAGGACCAGGCCATTCATACCAGGGATGAATTTATGAATACCCAACCAGTTATCCTTTTTAAAGGCAGAGACAGTGTCTTGCACTGTTTAACTTGAAGAGTTACTTTGTTCTAGAGAGGTGGGTAAGAACTGCATTATAAATCTATACCTTGACCATGTATATTTATTTGTTGGAGTGGATTTACATCTGTGGTCCTAGTATTAGCTGGGCTATTTGGTTTATGGATGTATAAGAGTTTTTGGATTACTGGAGCCAATGTGACTAGCAAAGCCTCCTTGCTCCACCATAGTAACACATGATAACCGTGTCCCCAACTCTAACCTTAAACAAAAGAAAAAAAAAAAAAAAAAAACTGTTCCCATAACACTACTTATTACTACAGAATACAGTTTGGACTCATCACACACGTGCACATACACACACATTTATCTCCAGATCTAAATTTAAGCACTCACACTCCATCTATTGTCTTAGCCAATCTATCCCCTAACCCTATAATATATACATACGCATGTTTGTGCATGTATATGTGTGTGTATATATATAGAAAATATTGATACACTTTACATATTTATATATAGATATGTAATACATACATGTATTACATATTTATATATAGATATATAATACATACATGTATGATATATTTATTACTGTATAAAGCAGGACTATTTATTTTACATTTGTTGATGGGGAAAGTCCAACTGAACACTGGTCCATTTTCAGTGGAAGCCTGGGATGAAAAGCTCCACATGAAATTGTATACAAGTAAACAATAAGAAATATAATAGAATACATATGCGCACACATGAGGAAATACATGAATACATTTTTAACAAGTTCTAGTGTCTATAGTACATTTTACATGATAATGCTTAAAAAATAAACATAATGATCAGGGTTTTTTTTTTTGAGTGGCGTTCTGTACAGTATCTGGCACTGAGTCAGTGAGTTAGAACATATCAGTGAACCAACAGGGTTATCAGAGGAAACCGCAATTGGTATTGATAATGGCTGACTTGAAAGAACTTATCAGGATGGACAGAATAGGATATGAGGACTGCCTGCATCCACATGGGTGGGGCAGTAGGAATAAAGGAGAGGCCACTCTAGACTTCTACCTGGACAATGGCTTAATAGTTGCAAACACACAGTTCAAAAAGAGATATTGTCTCAAGATCACATGTAAGAGTGGCTAACATGCAACTCTGGGTAAACTTCATCCTAGAAAGCAAAGGACAATGGAGTAGAATCAGTGATTGTAAAGTCATCCCCAGTGAAACAGCCCACAGTAGAATCAGTGATTGTAAAGTCATCCCCAGTGAAACAGCCCACAGTAAAAAAAAAAAAAAAAAAAAAAACAGTGGTTGATACAATCGGCTACAATCAGTGGTCATAAAAGGCTTCCAAGCTCAACAGAGAACAGGCTGAAGAACTAGAAGTTAACTGTGAGAAAGCACAACAGTTCTAGGAATTGATTAGAGCTCTAGCACCTCAAGAAGAAGCGGAAATAAGTGGAGTCGAAGACTACAAGCACCTTAAATTAGCACATGTGAGGACTCAAGAACATATATGTAGCTGAGCCGAGCATGGAAATAAGGTACATAAGGAAAGTTAGTGGAAGAATGCAGATGTCCTGGAGGTCATCACAAGAAAGGAGAAGTGGAGGGAAAATGTGAGAGAGAAAAGACAGACAAGACTAGGAGGAATACTTGTTGGCAAACAAGGATAAAAAAGGATTTGCACTAACAAAGAATCAGAGGCACTCTTGCAACTTCGGAAGGTGACTAAGCAGATGGCACAAAGAAGGTATATCAGGTTACAAGACAAAGACAGAAGATAGTCAGGCACACTTCATAAGGGCTGCTAACAACAACCTGCTCACCAGTCCACAGGACATCAAAGGCAGATGGTAGTAGTACTTTGAGCGGCTTGTAATGAAGGAAAACTACACAGAATCTGTACTTCCCAGACATGGTCTGCAATGAGAGAAGAGCAGGTGCTCATCAAGGAAGAAATAACAATAGCGCTAAGGAAAATAAAATCGGGGAAAGCTGCAATCTCAGATGAAGTCACAGCTGATATGATAAAGATTGGATGGCACAGTGGCGCAGTGGTTAGAGTTGACACCTCACAACAACAGGTTACCTGGTTTGATTCTCAGCTGGGGTGCCTTCTGTGCGAATTATGCATATCCTCTGTGTTTGTGTGGGTTTCATCCAGGTAGTCCAGTTCCCCCACATTACAAAGATGTGCAATAGGTGGATTGGATACTAAATTGGCCGTAGGGTATGAGTGTGCATGTGATTGTGTAGTGTGGAAGAACTACTGCAGCAGGGTAAGTCATCCGGTGTTCTAAACCTTGGCTCTAAATGATTGTCACTGTTGAAAAGACACCTCCACCTCATAAGCCAAAATGTGAAAAAAGGGGTTATGGATGGATAGGAGAGAACTGGAGGGTACACATAGCTAAGTGTATCCCATTTGACTAGAGAGTAAGCATACTAGTACCACTGTTCAAGAGGAAAGCATACATTCACAGCTGTGTTTGTTACAGAGGTATATAACCCTGTCAGATTCCATGAAATTTCTAGAGAGGGTGATTGGTAAATGAATTTGCAGAGTAGTCAAAAGTAAGATTGGAGATTAGGAGTTTGGATTCAGATCAGGCTGCAAGACAACTGCTTCAAAAGATAACTTGCAAACAAGAAACAAGCATATGCAGGCAATTGCATGGTGACCATTTTTCAGTAGCAGATAAGTACCGGAAAACAAAAATGCAACCAATCAGCTCTAGTGATCGAGATAATCTGACCCAAAATGCTCTGACTAATGCTGTTGTCACTTACCAACATGCTATTTCCTTTTAGATATATATAATAAAGTTGTTTACTACATGCTGGGTTGCCAAGTTGTGTTTTGAAATTGTTGGTCATAATGGAAGTTGGAAATGAATGTGAGCACAAGTAGTTATACTTTCCTGAATACTCGAAATTTGCCTCAGCTGCACATGGTAACTCGACTATGGCACTTAGTTGTGCTTCAGACCACTCCTCATTTACATAGACGCACACACATATGTATGTGTGTATGTATATATATATATATATACATACACACACACACACACCTGTCTGTCTGTCTATCTATATATATATATATATATATATATATATCTATCCTTACATCTGTCTATTGATTTTTATATTTATGTAAAAAAATCAATAGACCGATATAAGCATAGACACGTATATATGTAAGTATGTATGGATGTGGGTGAGTGTGATATATGTATAAATATGCTTGCTGCCCCCATGGCGCCTTTTTAGGCAAGGCTCAAAAGTCCAACCCACCTCCGTAAACAGCACAAATAAAAAAATGAGGGTTATGCTACTCAACGCCAGGAGTTTTAATCTCAAAATGCACTTGCTCGAAGCACTGTTCAGTATGGAGAACATCGACATCTGTGCAGAAACTGAAACCTGGTTCAAGGCTCCACAGAGCACCCCAGCACTACCGGGCTACAACTCATACCACACATTTCGGCCACAGAACATGGACCAAAACACAAAAGGAGGGGGTGTATCCATATACATCAAGGATACCTACACCTCCAGGTTAGTGGCGCAGCACGATACTTCCAAGATCATCCATGTGCAACTAACTTCAGGCAAATCTGCAAGGCAAATTGTGGCCTGCTACAGATCACCCTCCATGACCCAGGACCACCACTCCGCCTTTCTGGAGATACTAGAAAACATGACGGTCCTACTGAACTCCCTGATATTGGGCAATTTCAATTACCCTACCGTTAACTGGCAAAACTACTCGAGTACAAACTCCCAGGTCTAGCGCTTCCTGGAATTTATCAACTGAAATGCCCAACTCCCCTACCAGAGGTGAAAACATATTGGACCTGGTCATCACCAGCATGGGCGACAGGTGTTCGACACCGGAGGTCGACCCGTCACTGGTTAGATCAGACCATAAACTAATCACTCTGGATGTCCACACCACACCACCACCTCCAACCAAGGAAACCACAGTGAAAAACTTTATTGTAGCAAACTTCACCTTACATAAGACAGAGGTGGTAAGTTTCACAGCCCCCACGCTAAAGGATAACAGTGTCCAAGATGCAGGAACCTTTACAAATACACTTTGAGCACCTACAAGGATGCATGGATCATGCCATCCCTAGCAAAAACGAGACTCACTCCCCTAAGAGAAGGAAACCAGTCTGGTGGACCCCTGCAATAAACAGGCTATACAATAGAAGGAAGGAAGGAAACTACTACAGAAAAAAAGCAAATCTCAAGAAGGAAAGACATCCCTGATCAGTATCAGTAAGAAATTAAGGTCCCTCATAAAATCCTCCAAGGCTAACCTCGAAAGAAAATAGCCAAGGATTCGAAAGATAACCACTAAGCCTTCTTTAGCTATGTCAAGAATCTAAGTGGCAACTCGCAGATATGCTCTTAGCTATTGCAAAATAGCACACAATATACTGAATCCACTGATATTGCCAACATCCTGGCAGATGGATTCACTGCAAACTTCACCCCCAAAAGGGCCCACAACAATACCGGAAAAGTGTAGTGTTCCGGAAGTCACAGACACACAGGTGAAAAAAGCCCTTTCAAAAGCCAAAAGCTCAACATCAATGGGGCCAGATGGTGTCCCAGGCTGCATCTTGCACGAACTACAGAATGAA
>NC_056741.1:1123789058-1123942001 GCF_019279795.1 Protopterus annectens | reverse complement strand
TAAATGCCCTATATACCTGAATAAGATCTCTTAGATATCTGAGAGAGATACCGTACAAGTTCAGATATTTTAGTCTTTCAGAATAACTTAAACTTTCCCATCCATAAATCTTTGGTATATTTCTGTTGTACTCTTTCCAGTTTACTCATGCTTGTTTTCTTATAGGGTTTCCATATTGTGATTCCATACTCAGGTTTGGGTCTAATGTAACTAACAAACAATGACTTCATTAATTTTGATTTCCTAGACTTTATAAATCTTTTTATACAGCCTATAGTTCTATAACCATCATTAACCAATTGATTGATATGATTAGAAAAAAAACTCATAGCTGAATCTACCCATATACCCGGGACCTTAAATGAGTCTACAGTTTCAATCACTGTATGCTGTATTAAATATTCACCTTTCAGTTTATGCCTACCAAATCTCATACACTTAGTTTTTGATGTATTTATCATCATATTATTCTCCTGTGCCCAAATGGTCAATTTAGTCGTTATTTTCCAGACATGCCTTATCTGTAACGCATGTAATCAGTTTACCCAATTTCAGGTCATCTGCATATAGGCTGCAGAACACCTCAGATGAAAAAGCTAGGTTTGAAAGATACAATCTAAATGAGTAAGGGCCCAGGACAGAGCCCCCTGGGACACCCTGACTGTAGCCATGGATTCTGCCTGTCCACTGCTGTATGATACTTGCCATGTCCTATTTGTAAGCCATCTAGCTATCCGTATTATCAAGAGTACATCAATACCTAGTTGTACTAATTTATTGAGCAGTGTTATATGTATGACCCTGTCAAATGGTGAAGTTAAATCTATATAAATTACAGCACAATTTTTCATTCACAACTGTTGTTATATTGTTATAGAACATCATGTTACAGGTGGTAATAGAGCTGTTTTCAAAATATATGTGCTGATATATGGTTTCAAGTCCCAACCTATCCAGTTCTAACAATAACTTATCCAATATTACCTTCTCCATTATTTTTCCACCACATGAAAAGGAGACTTAAGGGTCTATTTTACTCTGGGTTTGTCCTACTCCCCTTTCCCATAAAAGCAGGTTTAATAAGCGCACGTCTACAATCTTGAGGACTCTCCCCATATTTATGTGACCTAGTGAATAATAGATATAATGATACTGTAAGTTCCTGCTGAAGTGTTCTCAGGTCATTGTTACTAATTCCATCTCCTCTCTGCACTTTGTTTGGATCTAGTTTGTCCAGTTATTTTTCAATATAATCTAATTTGATTCCAGTATCTGGGGTTGTCTGGATGTTACTAGGGCAACTTACCACCCCTTTTGTGGAGCCAAACTATTTTGCATAAGATTTTGTAAATATATCTATAATCTTTTCTGTCTGAGAATAAATTTTAGAATCTGCACAGTTTATCAATTTGTGTCTTTACTCCTTCCACATCTTATGTATCTATAAAAAGGTTTCTTATTATGCTCAATATCTTTATATAAATTTTCTTCAATTTTTTCTTGATCGTCTCATAGTACGCTTAATCTGTTTGTCTAACTTGTTTATTTCAGTTTTCAGAGTTGTAGTTCAACCTCTTCCATTTCTTATATTTTTTGTCTCTCACCTTAATCAGACATCTTGTTCTTATGGAAATATATCTGCCTGATGTTGTATGCCTAGATCCTAATGTGAAACATTTTTTTTTATTTTTTTTTTGCACTCCAGTTAGGTTAGTGACTGTTTTGCTTCCATATAATCTGGAATTAACCTTCTGTGCATTTGCTTAGATTTCAGTTTGACAGAATTATCTAGCAACAAATTAACCTTTATAACTCCATGATCACTGCACATCAATGGTGGTAATATTTGACTTGAAGTTACAGTAATTTCTTTGGGAACACAATATCTAGTATGTTCTGTCCCATGGTAGGTTTTTTAACAATCTGAAGCAATTGTTGTTCCTGAATATACGCTGTGAATAATTTCCTCACTAACATTGTAGAATCAATATTATTCCAGTCTGTTTCTAGTAAATTTAAGTCCCCAGCTAATATTATTTTTCCCTTCTGTGTTTCATGCAAGAAATGTATGAATTCCTCTGTCATAATCTATACACTCCAAAAATTGTTATATGTTCCAGGGTTGTCTTTACTGACACAGTTACACAGTCTATAGTGTTGGTGTTATCACTGAACATATAATAATCACAGGTCTCATAGCTATCTTTAATCCCTGTTATAACACCTCTACCTGATTTGTTGTTAGAATGTCTGTTGCAGTAAAAGCATTTATACCCAGACAGAACTGGTTTCCAGTCATTGTTCTTTAACCATGTTTCACAAACAATAACATCACTCTTGTGGAAATATAGCAAATTTTCCAATAAAAAAATATTAATGCTTCTAGCATTAACAACCATAAGAAATGCATCAAATGTTGCTATCTGTAGGCCATTACATTTTTGACATGGCAAAAATCCTGCCTAGTGTTTGTCAAATATTGCAAAATATCTACAAAAATTCTCTTCCCTGATCTAGACAAATGCACATCATCCTGTCTGAACACCTGTGCCCAAAACAAGGCTTGGATGCTCTACACATTTTAATTTTTTTTAAAACATGACATTTTTTCCATGTAGGTATTTATCCAAAAAATCACTTCATTCACAGTGACATGGCTATCCTTTCTATATGAAAAGTACGTCCTAACACCAGTACAAGCAATACTATCTAAGAGGGCTGTCAGTTCCCTACTATCAGTCAGAGAATCCTTGCGGGTGACATCATTTGTATCAGCACGAATAAAAACAGATCCATACTTCCTTACACTAAGGCATTCCAATCCAATCCAAGGCTTGTCTTACATCTTCTATTTTCACTCCTGGCAAGCATAACACTATTCGATGTTCATGATCATCCCTGCAAATATACATATCAGTTCCTCTAATAATTGAATCTCCAATTACAAGAATCATGACAACAGGGCTAGTTTTTGCATCCACATACAGAATTCCTAGCCATGCTGATGACTGCATTCACTACACTTCATATGAGATACAGTAGAAGTATGACTAGCCAGGTCCTGTAAAACAGATTTAGACAACCTACAAAAAGCAAAAGTGGTACTGCGATGGTGGTGCTGGGGAAGCATTGTCACCTCACAGTAAGATGGTGTCCTGTTCGATTCTCAGCTAGAGCGTCTTCTGTGTGGAGACATGCATGAATGGGCATACCTTCGTTGAAGGTTGTGCATCAGAGCTGGCAACTCAGCACGTAAAAATTTACTGCCAATCATTAGCGGACCGGAGTTCCGCTGTGGCGACCCCTAACCGGGAAAAGCCGAAAGACACAACAATAACAGTAAAATCATACTATATAATACATTGAGAAAGCCACAAGATGCACATAAAGAGGCAGGCATACATTCAGTCACCAAAGTAAACCAAAATACTGTTAAATAACATTGAAACACATTTCAAACTACAATGTGTGCTACAATGTGTGCAATACAACATTAGTAGGTGTTAATTCAAGTGTGTGGCCAAGTACTTTACACACTTACTTAAATTTACTATAAGCAGTCCTAGTTCACAAACTTTTTAACTGGTCTTCTCCATGCAGTGCCAAATGCCAAGCCCCCCCCCCCCCAAAAAAAAAGCTCATCTAGTCTCAACAGAACTTTCAACAATAAAACTCAAACGTTTTCTAAAGTATCAACTCCTTCAAGAATGGCAGGTGATTTTGTATTTAGACAGTTAACTGTTTTTTTTTAACCCCTTTAACAGATATGCAAAGTTAACTCATATTAATTACCCTTGTAGTTCAAAATGTGGAAAATCATCTGCTTGAAACTTCTGTAAAAGTCCTTTGAATTGTAGCTGTGCTACAGTTAAAAAAGACGGAACCATGAAACAAAGTTAAACTTTTACTGCAATTACGGGTCTAAAAATGGAACCGCAACTGCAGCATTATTTCAAACTGCGGGTGTTTGGAGTATCTTAGAATTTTAATGGTTTATACTCCAATCCCATCTTACATTTCTTACCTGTGTTGTCCTATTTATGGAGATTTGTTTTTTTCTTTTTTTAAAAGGGAAGCAGGAATTTGATAATGCTTCCTGCTTTCAATTTCACCAGTCAGTGTTTCTCTTGGGATCAGCTGCTGCACATTATCTCTCTCTCTCTCACACACACACACACACACAACTAAAAATAAATAAAATTAAAATGGAATCAATGAAGTGGTAGTGGTATACTTGTAATTATACACAGTGTATAAAATCACAGAATGCTGGGAATTAGCTATCATTAACTGTTTAACACGTTAGCGCTTACAAATACAGCAAACCTTTAAATCAGAGAAGTTCATTTCATGCCATTTTAGTGGTTGTTTTCTCCGCAAATCGGCATTTTTTTTTCTCCACACATTTGTAAATGATAGCTTAGAAAACAAAAACAAGGTGAACTGGCATTCTACAATGTATGCACTTATGGACTTGTATACAATGCTAATTCACTTTGAAAGTTAATAGAACAACAAGTTTTGTATTATGCTTGCATGGTCTAGTCTAGGTAACTTGTCATACCAATGCAAGGATGGCCAATAATTATTTAAAAAAATGCTTTGAGACATAAAAGCAAGATACAGTCTGTCAGAACTAGGTCCACATTGTTTGTGTATTCAGTCCCATTCAGGTTTGGTTCCTATCTGCAAACTCAAAGTTAATTGATATGTGGGCAGGAATAACCAGTGATGTCACAAAGTGGGAGGTAGTTAACTAAAGTAGGTGGCAATGTTTGTATTTCAGTCCGAGGCAAGGAGCTCAATTTAGAAACGAGATAGTGCCCCTTTAAAATCTTGCAGAAAAATTTAAAAATATTTAACATAAGCCAAAACCTTTTAATACATATTGAAACATTTTAAAATAAATATGTAAACTTTGTAGTATTTGTATATATATATATACTTTTATATATGTATATATAAAACCAGAGGAAATCCTAGCATTTCTAATTATTTGGTGCCATCTAGTGGGCAGTCAATAGCAATGATATAAAACCTCAGTGTTTTTTTCAAATAATTTTTTATTTTCCATAATATAAACCATGCATACATGTGGAGGTACAGACAATAAGATTTACACAAATATTAATTGGATAGTATCTACAATATTGATAATAGGCCAAAAAAAAGGCCATAAGAACATGTGTACCTTGGAAAAGGAGGAAAGAAAACATAAGCAGGAGTATGCATAGTACACTAACTAACAGCAATAACCAAAAAAAAAAGAAAAACAATATTTACAATGCTACCATGACTAAAAATATAGACAGTGTCGTTAAATAACAGACTAGATGTAGATAGCCCCAATTGTAACCTATAGTAGAAGAGACATACCTCTTAAATAAAAATAGAGAGTATAAGGGATATTTATATTTACCAAAGTTTAATCACACATAATTACCTCAAACAAGCTTTTCCAAAGTTTGCTGAAGTACGCTCTCTTTTTAGGTCCATTTATAATAAACTTCTGAGCAGAGATATACCTGACAGCCATAACCTTGAATCCAGGCCAAGACATTTTGGTACGATCTAACCAGTTATAGGTGATGTAGAGTTTTATGAAGGAACATAATGTTATTAGAATATGGAGATGCAATTTAGGCAACTTAGGAGGGGGAATGTTTAGAACAGCCGTTTCCCATGAAAGGGTAGAATTGTAATAACTCATTTTTTTAAGACGCACTTTAAGTGAACACCATAGTTTATAGGAATGATTACAGTGCCACATGATATGTAGTAAATCAGCTCTCACTACAGGGCAGCATGTGCAGATAGGAGAACTATTGGGATTAAATTTATTAATTTTAACAGGGGTATAGTAGGAATTGTTATTTAACATCAATTGAGTATATAAGAGTTTTTTGAAGGGAGATAGTTCAAGAGTAGTTTTTATAGCTATTAGTTTTTGGTCCTCTGTAATAAGAGAGTTTTGATTGTCCCAGTATTTGGAAAAAAGGCAATTATCTTTGTAAAGTAATGGGGATAATAATTTGTATGATGAGGAAACTGTTTTTACATTATTAGAAATTGTAGTAATGATTAGGTTTAGTTTGTCAACTGCCTGCGAATCAGGGAGAGAGTTATTAGTTAGCACAGTTGTAAGGTCTCTTAGTTGGCGAAGAATGACCGTATATTTGTTGTTGACCTTAAGGAATAGTCGTAGTTCGGTAAGAGACAAGGAGTTATGTTTGATAATATCCCATACTTTAAGATCTTTGATGAGAGGGAATTCAGTAAGATCTATCATCTTGTTGTTAATTTTAAGGTTTGGATTAAGGTGTAGTGGTTGAAGAAGGGGAAAGGTAAGTTGAAGGTTGATGTCCTTAATCAGTTTTTGGAATAGTTTTACTTTGAATTTCAATAGGGGGGATAATTTTGAGTTATTTAAAGCGAAGGGTGATAGGAAAGGAATAGCCTTGGGATTAATTTTGTTAGAGAGAATGTGTCTGTGCCACATCTTAAGCCACGCTGGATGGTGAGTTTGAGCTATGCTATTCAAGTTTGCGATAGACCATAGTTTATTAGAGCATATGATCACGTAATACAGATGAAAATTTGGAAGGCCAACCCCACCTTTCTCCTTTGGTATACTTAATCTGGAGAAGGAGATCCTAACATTCTTAGGAAACCAAAGAAATTTTGCTAAAACTTTATCGATTTGTGAAAAAAGATTGTTTGATATCATTATGTTTGTCGCACTAAATTGATATAAAAGTCTGGGTAAAATATTCATTTTCACAATGGCTACCTTCGAGAGAAATGTTAATTTCAGTAGCTTCCATCTTTGCAAATCCTGGCATATTGTGGACCATGATTTTAGTAGATTATTTTGGAGCATGGAAGCTTGATTATGTTCAAAGTTGATGCCAAGGTACTTAAGAGAATAAGATATACGAAATGAAGATTCAGGGAAAAAGAAGGGTTTGTGGGACTCGGGGTTAATTGGGAAAATGTGAGATTTTTTATTGTTAACTTGGTATCCAGAGGCATTAGAAAAAACAGTGATGGCATTTGTAATTTTAGATAAATCTGAATTAGGAAATTGAAAATAAATGTTTAAATCATCAGCAAACGCAGATAGTGCAACTTGCGTATTGAGAATTTTTGGTATATTGTGGTAGGTATTTTGAGTAATGTATAATAGAAATGGTTCAAGAAATAAATTAAAAAGAAAGGGAGAGAGTGGACAGCCTTGTCTTGTACCATTGGTAATCAGAATTGGTTCAGATCTTTTTTTATTAATATATAGATATGTGTATGAATTTGTGTATAGAGTTCTAATCATATCTGAGAATATTATAGGTATATTGAAGTGTGATAGCGTAGAGAACATAAATTCCCAATTCACTCTGTCAAATGCTTTTGACGCATCCAAGGTCAGGGCATACAGGGTTTTTTTTTCTTTTTTAGTGAACTGTATAAGAGAGTCCAGTGTTAGTGTATTATCCCATGTATGTCTATTGGACATAAACCCAGCTTGATCCGGTGATAGTATGTGAGGTAGTACTTGTTTAAGTCTGTTTGCTAGAATAGCTGCAAGAATTTTGATATCAACATTTATAAGCGAAATAGGTCTATAATTATGTGGGTCCGTTTTATCTAGATTGTTCTTTAGAAGTAGGATTGTTTTGGAATTGTTCCAGTGTATGTCAGTTATTCCATTCTTTATGATGAAATTAAAGATAAAACCTCAGTGTTCTAAAAATCTATTGTAATCTGGCTGCTCTAAGCTTCAATACCAGGGCTAGGGAAACAGCGTCATTAAGACCAAGGTATTTGTTAGCCTCTAAAACTATGTGCCAATACAATTCCCTATATTCAGTCTTTGTTTCCCACTTACCACCCCTTATATCTTTTGATATATGTTCCAGTACAAAGAATTGGAACTTTTACAGCACAATTTAAACTATGTTTAAACAATGCATGATTCTGTTTTTTAATAGCATTCGTAGGTTCGTATATCCTTCTCCTTAGTTTCCTTTCAGTTTTTCAAAATATAGAGCGCACTACAAGTCCCACAAATTGTGATGTAAATCACCCCATAACCATCACAGGTATTGTATGTTTTACTTGTTAAATGGCAAGATAGTTCGCAACAACAACAAATGAATACCACTATGTAGATCCTGAAGGAACCAGCACTCTGTAGAAGCTATAATACGTCCTGTTTATTGAGGGTGACTACACACAACAGTAAAAATGAAATAAAACTAAAACAAAACAATTCTCATATCTACAAACGGATCAAGCGCTTTCATCCATCAACATGTGGACTTCATCAGAATCAATTAAAAGGTTTAATTGAACCTACTTAAACACTTTTTGGCGCCATTTCTAGAATTTCATTTAAAGAAATAGCTCACGATAAAACATACATTAATTACTAAAAAATTAATTTACTCTCCTTTGCATTCCAAGTATATTATGAATATTTTAGATATTTCAAATATATTTTGTATATGTTTATTTTCATTATTCACTCGCTACTTGTATATGCTGTCAAAAGATGCTAAAATATCTCAATCGCATAATATATGGGCACTCTTGAATGTGCTGTCATGGATTTGTCATGTATTAATATACTTCTAATGTTTTTTTAAACAAGATGTTGTGAAGTCTAACACTTCTATACTCATGCTGTCAATAATACATTTACATGTGCAAAATAAAATGTCCATAAAAATATATAATTAAAAATAATATATTATTTATTAATAATATTTTCCATAATAATACATTATACAAAAAAAACAATACATGAAACTATATCCTCTCAATGTAATAAATATCATAGTCATAAAAATATCGTAAAAACATCATAGAATCAAGGTAAAATAGAAGCTACAATTCCTACTAAAAGAGACCAAATAATTGATTTTTTCATATCCAATGCCATATTAACAGATGCTTCCACTATGCCAGGATTGAACAACTATATTACATTAAAACCATTTTTATAAATAGAACAACATAATAGCCATATACAGTGGATATGAAAAATCAATTATTTGGTCTCTTTTAGTAGGAATTGTATTTTCTATTTTACCTTGATTCTACAACGTTTTTACTATATTTTTATGACTATATTTATTACATTGAGAGGATATAGTTTCATGGATTGTGTTTTTTTTTGTATAATGTATTATGGAAAATATTATTAATAAATATATTATTTTTAAAATATTTTTAATTATATATTTTTATGGACATTTTATTTTGCACATGTAAATGTATTATTGACCGCATGAGTATAGAAGTGTTAGACTACACATTTTGTTTAAAAGAACATTAGAAGTATATTAATACATGACAAATCCATGACAGCACATTCAAGAGTGTCCATATATTATGTGATTGAGATATTTTAGCATCTTGACAGCATATACAAGCAGCGAGTGAATAATGAAAATAAACATATACAAAATATATTTGAAATATCTAAAATATTCATAATATACTTGGAATGAAAGGAGAGCAAATAAATTTTTTAGTAATTAATGTATGTTTTATTGTGAGCTATTTCTTTAAATGGAATTCTAGAAATGGCGCCAAAAAGTGTTTAAGTAGGTTCAATTAAACCTTTTAATTGATTCTGATGAAGTCCACACGTTGGTGGATGAAAGCACTTGATCCGTTTGTAGATATGAGAATTGTTTTGTTTTAGTTTTATTTCATTTTTACTGTTGTGTGTAGTCACCCTCAATAAACAGGACGTATTATAGCTTCTACAGAGTGTTGGTTCCTTCAGGATCTACATAGTGTTTTACTTGTTACAGGTCTGTCCCTCAACTCAATATATATCCTCCCAACATTACTAATATACGAGCACTGAGTACACATTCTACATTTAAGCGTGCCTCTCCTTTTCCCATTACTCCTATTATTAGTGTGACTTTCCAGCAAATCTTTAATATTACCTTTCCTGAAAATACATCTCAACAGCTTGCTAAAACTCAAATTAAGATTTGATAATTCAGCAAATTTAGCCCACTCCTTTTCTGTAATAGCTTTAATAATACCAAAGTCCCCACTAAAATCATGGTTTTGCTCTACATCATTCCTAGGGGGACCATATCCAGTACTACTAGTAAGTGGCATCTCATAACTTATGCCCAATATTGTGGCAAATTTATCTTTCTGTCCTTTCGCTACCTCTTCCCCAGTACTTAAAATCAGTTCTTCAGGGTAATCCCTGTCTAAAAACATTTTCATTAAGTGTTCACACTCTGTGGGATTCGTTCTCCTCAGAGATCATCTTACAAATTGTCCTTTTATAATGCTCTTCTTTTGATAGAATGGATGGGCACTGGTGTAATAAAGAAACAAGTTAGAATATGCATTCTTTCTATATATTTTAGATTTAAACGTACCTGAATCCTTGTATATGCTAACATCAAGATAATTCATCTAATTTTGTTGTATCTCTTAGGTAAACCACAAAAACTCTGTATAGTTAGTAATATATTGGAGAAATTCCATAAATGTCTGTAGTGTATCTATCTAAAATATACAAATATCAAGAAAACATTTATATAGTACTCAAGAATCACAAAATTGGCTGTTTATAACATTTTTTCTCCCATGTTGACAAAACTAAGTTTGCAGGCAGTGGGGCACACCATTTTACTAACTATGACATTTTAAAAAGTGACAAGTAAATATACAGTATCAAAAAAAGAAAGCAAACCACAATATATTCTTTATTTTTGTGCAGTATACATTTTTTCAGTCATTGAATATAATGTCCCCTTTGACATATATCTGTTGGGACAAACGCAACTGGAATGCCCACAGAGATGCTTCATTAAAAGGATACAAAACCTAAACAGTATGTACTTCATAGACGGAGTCAAAGCCCTGTCACTCTACTCTGTATCCTATAAACTTTTAAGAGGTGGTCTGTGTCTGGCAAACAAGGCATCCTTCAACCCAGTAGTGATGGCTTTACTGCACATTAGCAAGTAAACCTGTTCTGCAGCATCAACGGAACAGTTTGGAGGGTCAGGCATATCTCGCAGAGGATAATGCTAATCTGGAACAGACTCCCCACACAACTTGGATAGATAGGAGCTGCACCTGTACTACTAATGTACAGGTGCAGCTCCTAAATGCTTTCTGCCATGCATGGTTCCCCTCAAATTATCTGTGATGTGATCCCATTTATTCTCAATAGGGGTAGTACCATCCCTAGGATGGGTAAGGTCAGTGTAATGCCAAATGGGATAGGTTAATTTAAGCACTAAAAGGGAAGCTGACTAGGTTTGAAATGGTCCATAAAGGCAGCTAGCCTAGTACTTGATTGTGAACCTACTAAACATTTTCATTCACTCCATCACTGCATAAGTTGCTCAATTCGTAGGTATTGGAATTGGAGCATTAAGCATTTCTAGAGTACTGTCATCCAGTATGTGCACATGCAGAGAAGCTGAGACTGTCAGTTCAACAGGTAATAACTAGAAAATTCTCTTTGTACCAGAGGCGTACTGATAAGTTAATAGGTACTTAATAAGCTGTTGATCTATGATGATCTAGTATAGTCTTACATCTCCATGGTAGTTTAGACCTTATATTTTGCATAAAAATAACCCACGGGGAGGCAAAACAAGAAAATGTTAGAACATTTACTTACTTGTTGCCCTTGTCCATGAGGGACATGGGTGCTAACCTAGGGATGATTTTTGCAGTTCCCCATCTATTCATCCAGATTGTTTGAATACGGTAAGAGATACTTGATGTGGAGTGGAAGATTGTTCTATAGAGGAGATATTCTCTGTGATACATACCTATCCTTCCCATCATGTTTTACTTGTGTTGCAGAAGTGATTAAAATTGAGGGAGTGTTCATGCTACCTTTGGACTTACGGATGTGTAATAGGTCTGACAGGATAGCCTCTATATGAGAGTAGAGGGACGAGGCTTTGAGACAGTCTGTTTAGTTTGTGATTTAGACCCTTAATTTTTATTTTGTATTTATTTTTTTTACTGAGAAAACATTGTGGTTACTCCAGGTGGGGCAAGTGCTGGGCTAGGTACATTCTGAATGGGGTATTATATTTAATGATCTGCCTGAGGAGAGTATAATGGAATTATTACATCTGGGTGTGTATCACGTTGTGGAACTCTTAAAAAGTTTGAACGTTATATGGTTGACACCATATGATTGAACTTTTAAAAGTTCAAACATTTCAACAGAGGTCTCCATACAGTGTGGAATGGGAAGATTTCCTTTTTCTGCACTGTATTGCGATCTCGGAGTTGGTATATTTAAAGAGTGGGGGGTGAAGGGGGCTTGCCCCCGCCCCTGCTTAAACCTTTCAGGTAGGTTTTTTCTTTGGTTTATTTTATTTTTTATTAGATTTTCGACGCTGTCCAGTTTGATTCTCGCTAGAGCGTCTTCTGCGTGGAGACATACGTGAATGGGCATACCTTCGTTGAAGGTTGTACGTCAGGCCAGGCAAGACGGTATGTAAAAATCAACTGCCAGTCATTAGCGGACCAGAGTTCCGCTGTGGCGACCCCTAACCGGGAAAAGGCGAAAGACACATTACATTTTCTAACTTTTAAAAGTTCAATCATATGGTGTCAACCATATGATGTTCGAACTTTTAAAAGTTCGATTATGTAATATAGACTCTTACATCCCTGGACCTGGAATGCCATACCTTTAGGTATAAGCAGTGAAATGAAAAAGGAATCCCTTACAATAGTGGATACATTGTGATAAAAGATAGTTCATTGTTTGTCATAGATTCCCAGATCCTTGAATTTTGGATCAGCTTTCAGGGGTTTGTTGACAGCATGACAATATGGAACTATGCTTGCCAAAGGACACAATTATGTATTTCTTGGACTGTAGTTTTAGTCCATGGTTTTGAAACCATCTGTTGGTTTGGGAAAGGCCCTGTTGGGAGATTTGGTGACATCTGAGGAGTTTGATGGCACCAAATTTACAGTCATTTGCAAACTTAATCAGCTATAAACCCTGAGCATTTGCTTTTGACCTCTGAGAAGTAAATGCCAAAGAGGAGTGGTGCAAGATGTGAACTTTAGAGTACACCACTAGTGAAAAGTCTTTTGGAGGAGTTAGAGCCACCCACACAAATTTTCCAAGTTCTGTTTGTGAGCCTATTTGCTGTCCATTTACATGGAAATTTACATTTAGCTGGAAGAGTTTATCTACAGTACCCAAGTGTGGGAGTGTGTTGAATGTCTTTTGGAGATCTAGGTATGTGGCGTGATGTTCTTCATGTTTCACTGTTGCAGTCATCATATTTGGGTTATCTGCCTGCAGGTAGCTGTCAGCCGGTTTGAATACCAGAATCTTCGGATTTCTGCGTCTGATGCTTTTGCTTCTTCCTTGATGTCAGGGGTATAAAACATGCAGCCAGTGCTATTACATCAGTCTTTCTTGCCGTGCGGTGCTTGAAGCAGAAGCAGTTTGCAAGTGTTGGTCGGCCAACTCCTGAAATTTTCATTTTCGAGTTTCAGACCCGAAGTCTTCAAAAAAAGCTAAGTACTCCATTGGGGATCCTTTTTCTTGCTCTAACCGATGTCAGTAAAAGTTAACAATTGTCTTACCTGTGGAAAGCAAATACCTCAGAGATTTTCATTCTTACTGCATCCCCTACTTAGGCCTAGACCACAACGTCCCTCATTGTCGGTTTTGTGTCTTATTCAACACACAAACTTTCCGTTGTCGAGCTATTTTTGCAGCTAATTATTTTTCTACTCATTCTGTGTACTCCGAAATGGCTTCATCAAGCCATCCGACTACAGATCATCTGAAAAAACGTAAGGATAAAGACAGAGAGACACCACATAGGTCCAAAACTGCCAACAATGCTTCCGTTAAGCTAGTCGCCAGTCTGCTGGTTCTCAGGCACTTTCGCAGCCCCTGTTACCCACAACATCTGATTTGCAAGCCTCTACTGAGACCCATTTGGAGTCCGGTATGCTGCGAGATGTTTCTTCGACTATGGGACCTGCAGATGTCTCTCCCTTGGATGGGTCCGGAGCCGCTGTGCAGGCACCGGCTTGTAGGGTGTATTCAGGCCTACAGACATTCATATTAAACCAACGCCATTGTTTTCATCCAGGCCTAAAACTTGCACCACACCTAGAAAACTGATGACCAAACCGCAGGCCCATATGCCTAAAAAAAAAAAAAAAACAAATGCTTAGAATGGCTGAAGACCTCATTACCTTCATTAGGGGAAGCCAGCCTTCCCCCTCTAAGAGACCTAGAACTGAGTTTCTTTCTGATTCTTCTGATCAGGAATCTGATTTTTCCACTCCTTCTGATTACCAGGATTTGCCCTTATATACTTATGAGGATTATTATGCAGAAGATTCCATTCCGTCTGCTTCCCCTCCAGAAGATTTTTCTTTCAGCAAAACGTTGCACACTCTTAGGGAGCATTTCCACTGGGAAAGCCAGGATTACTCCAACTCCAAAAAGAGGCTTAGGGAATTCTTACTCCTACCTCAACACAGGCGTTTAGCTATCCCTCCTATTCTGGACCTTGTAGATGATGCTTTCTTGGAATCTAGCCTTTCCCCAGACACTTTACCTCCAGCTCCCAGAAAACCTGACAGGTATTACAGAGTACCTGACTCTCACAAGTTCCTCTTCAAGAATCCTTCTGTGGATCCAGAGACCATTTCCCACGGACCAAAAGGCATTAAGGCTACTGCTGCCAAAAATCCTACCCCTTCTGATAGAGATTATAAAGCCTTAGACATATGGGGTAAGAAGGTATACACTTCTGCTACTTTGGCCATCAGGGCTTTAAATTGCCAGTTTCATATGTTAAAGTATCAGCAGCATGTTATGGGGCTACTTAAACATAAAATGATGTTGATTCCTGACTGTACTGAACACAAAGAATTACAGGATTTAATGCATTCTGCAGAAAGTTGGTAAACATACTTTGCAATGTGGTTTTGACGCTTTAAAAGAATCTTGCAGGGCTGCTGTCACTGGGTCTGTACTTAGAAGGCATGCTTGGCTTAAGGAACAAAATTTGCTGGATCATGTAAAAGCTAAATTACTGGATGCTCCCTTAAAGCAAGACTGCCTTTTTGGCAACAAAGCAGAATTAGTCCTCAAAAGGATGGAGGAAAAAGCTAAATCTATGCAAACTGTTAAAGATTTCCTACAAGTACTGCCTCCCAGATTCAGTAGGCATTGGCCTTCTAAGAACTGGTCCTTTCCAGTCCCTTCTAGGCCTTTTTCAGTCCAAACCCAAGAACAGCAGACCACCTAGGCTACAGTCTCAGGCTTCACACAAACCTAAGCAGTGGGGCGCTCCCACTTCCAAAGCAGAGAGTAGTAAGTCACCCCCCCTACGGAAAAATGGCACAATGACTTAACCTTAACCCATCCAAGCCCTGCTCTACTACCAGTTCCCTTAGAAGGAAAGCTCGCCCTTGCATGCAAAAAAAACTGGGAACTCATTACCCATGACAATTGGGTTTTGAACATACTTTCCCAAGGATACAGATTCCACTTCCACACCCTACCAACACCAAATGGTTGGCCAGACCTACCCCCAAATCAGTGGGCGGAGACCCAACAGCAGGTTCTCTCTCGCCTCACTATAAGGGCTATTCAGCCTGTCCCAGCAGAACAAAGGGGACAGGGCTTTTATTCAAGACTTTTTCTGGTACCCAGAAAAGACAACTCCTGGCATCCTATCCTGGACCTCTCTATTCTCAACACCTTTCTGGTAGTTCCAAAATTCAAAATGCTAACTCTGCAACAGCTTGTTTCCATGCTAGCCAAAGATGCCTGACTGGCAACCCTGGACTTAAAGGAAGCTTACCTGCACATCCCAGTAAGGGAATCTTGCAGGAAATACCTATGCTTCAGGGCAGGCTCCATGCACTATCCATGCACTATCAGTTCTCTGCACTTCCCTTTGGTTTATCTACTGCACCCACTGTATTCACAAAGTGCCTAGCTCCAGCCATTGCATTGTGCAGGCAGAGAAATATTCAGATTCACTCATATTTGGATGACTGATTCAGGCAGAAAGCCAGGACTTGCTATTACAACACCTGGCATTCATAAAGAAACTTCTAACCTCACTGGGGTTACACCATCAACGAAAATAAATCACACCTAGTACCCTGCCAACAGATTGTATTCCTTGCTTGCTTGAACACAACTTCCCAGATGGCATTCCTCACTTTGGAGAGGCAAGATGTTCTTCGTGTTTCACTGTTGCAGTCATTACATTTGGGTTATCCTGCTGGCAGGTTGCCCTCATTTGGCCTGAATTCCAAAGTCTTGGGTCCTACATCAGTTGCTGTCACCTCTTCCCTGATTTCAGGTCGTCAGGGGTATAAAAGATGCAGCTGACACCATTTTATTCAGTCTTTCTTGCCGCGCGGTGCCCGAAGCAGAAGCAGTTCGCAAGTGCTGGTCGGCCGGCTGCTGAGATTTTTGTGTTCAAGTTTCAGATCCGAAGTCTTCATTAAAAGCTAAGTACCCTGTTGGGAAAACTTTTTTCTTGGCTCCAGACCAATGTCAGAAAAAGTTAATAATTGTATTTCTTGTTGGAAGCAAATACCTCATAAGGACTTTCATTCTTACTGTATTCCTTGCCTAGGCCCTGACCACGATGTTGCTAGTTGTCGGTTTTGTGCTAGATTTAACCAACGCACTATTAAGCGTCTGTACGATTTTGCATTAAGCTATTTTGGGCAAAGATTTAATTATACAATGTCGGACAGCCATCTGACTACCGGAGTTCACAAAAAACGCAAAGAAAAGGAAAAAGACAGGCAACTGAGGTCCACAACTGCTGACAAAGCTTCTCCTAAGCAAGTCGCCGGTTCTCAATGAGGCGCTTTCACAGCCCCTGACACCCGCTACTTTAGAGTCGCACGCCGCTACCGACTCCCACGTGGAGTCGGCCAGGCCACTGGAAACTCAAGCTATTGGAGCCTCGGAGATTATTCTCTCAGATGAGTCCAGAGACGCTGAGCAGGCATCAGCTTCTGAGGGTGTTTTCAGACCTAAACAATTATATATTAAACCGACTTCAAAGACTAAAACACCTTTAAAGGCAAAGAAGCAAGTTCACCAGCCACAAGGCCAGGCCTCCATGCCCAAAAAACAAATGCTCAAAATGGCCGAAGATTTAATTACTTTGATCAGGGGTTCCCAACCCCCTCCTGATAAGAGGCCTAGGCAAGAGACAGACTATGAATCTTCAAATCAGGTTTCCATTTCTTCTGATCAGGAATATTCCATTCCCCCCTATGAGGATTCTGATGCTGAAGAATCAGTTCCTTCAGCTTCTCCTCCTGAGGACTACTCTTTTGGGGAAACCTTGCACACCATGAGGGAGCACTTCCACTGGGAGAGCCAAGATTTTTCAGAATCTAAGAAAAGGCTCAGAAACTTCCTTTTACTACCTCAGCACAGGCCTCTAGCTATTCCACCTGTATTGGACATTGTAGATGATGTGTTCTCGGAGTCTAGTCTGACCCCTGACTCTTTACCTCCAGTTCCTGTTAAGCCGGACAGATACTACAGGGTCCCTGACTCTCATAAATTCCTTTTCAAAAACCCTACTGCAGACCCAGAAACTATTTCTCAGGGTCCAAAAGGGGTCAAGGCTTCTACTGCAAAAAACCCTACCCCCTCTGACAGGGATTCTAGGGCATTGGATAGATGGGGAAAAATATTTACACATCTGATACTTTGGCTATAAGGGCCTTAAATTGCCAGTTTCATATGCTTAAATATCAGCAATATATCATGACACTGTTTAAACAGAAAATTATGGCAAATTCTGAATGTGCAGAAAACAAAGAAATGCAGGATTTATTGCATGCAGCTGAACAAGTTGGAAAGCATACTTTGCAATGTGGATTTGATTCTCTGGAGGCCTCCTGCAGGGCCGCCGTTACTGGTTCTGTCATTAGGAGGCATGCTTGGTTAAAGGAACAAAATCTGCCTGACCATGTTAAAGTAAAATTATTAGATGCTCCTTTACAACATGATACCTTGTTTGGTGTTAAGGCAGAAGAAGTGTTAAAGAAAATGGAGGACAAAGCTAAATCTATGCAAACGGTCAAGGATTTCTTACAGGTACAGCCACCTAGATTTAGCATACACTGGCCTAGAAAGAGCTGGTCCTTTCCAGCCTCAGACAGACCTCAAAGGGGCAGATCCAGATGCCCTAGAGGCAGATCACAGCTGCAAGGATCCTACAGGTCTAAGCAGTGGAGTGCTTCTACCTCCAAAGGTGGAGAAGACAAAGCACAATCATACAGGAAACAGTCCCAATGACTTCCCCCTGCCTGCACCAAGCACGTATCTTCTGGCAGCACCCTTAGGAGGAAAACTAGCACTTTTTTCTCAAAATTGGCACATTATAACCCAGGACAAATGGGTTCTAGACATAGTGTCACAAGGCTACAAGTTTCATTTCCATACCCTGTCAAGGGCAAACGGTTGGCCAGACCTGCCAAAAAATCAATGGGCAGAGGCTCAAAAACAAGTCGCAGCCCTCATGGACATGAGGGCTATTCAACAAGTACCACAGCAAGAACAGGGACAAGGATTTTACTCGACTGTTCCTGGTACCCCGAAAGGACAAAGCATGGAGAGCAATACTGGACTTATCTATTCTAAACACTTTCCTGGATATACCAAAATTCAAGATGTTGACCTTACAGCACCTTCTGCCCATGCCGGGCAGCAAGGCTTGGCTCGTGACTTTAGACCTAAAAGAGACATACCTGCATGTTCCAATCAGACAGTCATGCAGAAGATACCTCAGATTCAAGGCTGGCTCAAAGCATTACCAATTCTTTGCACTGCCCTTTGGCTTATCTACTGCACCCAGGGTATTCATAAAGTGCCAGGCACCAGTAATTGCTTACTGCACACAAAGAGGAATACAAATATATCCTTACTTGGATGACTGCCTCATACAAGCAGAGAACAAGGACATTCTACTACAGCATCTGACATTTATGATAAGACTTTTAACAGGCCTAGGGTACACAGTCAACAAAAATAAATCAAAACTAGTACCCTCTCAGGAGATAATATTCCTGAGTGCAAGCTTAAATACAACTGCCCAGATGGCTTATCTCACTCCAGACAAACAAAGGCAACTAACTACCTATTTCAACGAAATGGCAATAGAGGCCAGTTATCTGCAAGAAAAATTCTGCAGGCTTTGGGCTTCATGGCATCATGCATCTTACTAATTCCATATGCAAGACTGCATATGAGGAAAATTCAATGGTACCTAAAAAGTGTCTGGACACAGCATTGCCACAGTCTGGAAACAATGATTACTCTAATTCCCTGCCTGCAACAGGAGTTTTGATGGTGGACAAAGGCTTGTCACCAAAACAAGGGACAGCCATTCTCACTACTCCCAGCTAGGCAGAGCCTAATGACGGATGCTTCAGATTATGCCTGGGGGGCACACATGGCAGGAAGAGGCATTCAGGGCACCTGGTCCACAAACCAAAAGCATCTACATATCAATCAAAAAGAGATGCTAGCTGTTCAAAATGCCCTGCCTTCAAGGACCTACTTCATCCAGTACAACTACTGATAAAGACAGACAACACCACGGTCATGTGGTACATAAATAAGCAGGGGTGCACTCATTCTTATCCCCTGTGCAGACAAGCCATGGCTTTATGGGACACAGCATTGACTTACCAAGTGCATCTGCAGGCACAATTCCTGCCAGGAAAAGAAAATACTCTGGCAGATGAACTAAGCAGAAACCACATAGATCCCCACGAGTGGCACCTGGACCAACAAGTCTTCAGCATGATGACAAAGAAATGGGGACGCCTGGACATAGATCTATTTGCCTCCACTCAAAACAATCAACTAAAAAGATTCTGCACAAGGTCTTATCACAGACAAGCTTGGAAAGTGGACGCCTTATCTTTCAACTGGATAAACCTGTCAGTATATGCCTTTCCTCCACTGCCTCACCTCCCCAAGGTACTCCTAAAGGTCAGGCAGGAGAAACCAAAAATGATCCTGATTGCCCCAGACTGGCCACTCCAGTACTGATATCCGATATTAATGAGCTTGTCCCAATGCCCAGCCTGGACCTTACCTCAAATACCTTATCTACTGTCCCAGCAAAACAATCAGATTCTGCACAGCCAACTCAGGACCCTAAACCTGGCAGCATGGTGGATAATGTAGCCATACAAACCACACCTCTCAGTAAAGCTGTGATGGATGTCATTTTAGAAGCCAGAAGGCCTAGTACTAGAAAATCCTGTGCTGGGAAATGGAAGAGATTTTGTGCTTGGAACCAAGCTCAAGGAACTGATACAGCTGTCCCAAACATTCCTCAGATTTTACAATACTTAATTGAGATGCTGGACAAAAGCCTATCTTTTTCATCTATTAAAATCCATGCCTCTGCTATTTCGGCTCATTACAATACAGAGCCACCTCTTTTTTCTCATCCTTTAGTAAGGCAGTACCTCAGAGGAGCCAAAAACTTAAGGCCTCCAAGGAGAACGCCAATGCCTGCATGGGACCTCAATTATGTCTTGGAAAAACTCACCTTACCTCCATTTGAGCCAGCTGCTACTGCAGATATAAAGTTCTTATCTTGGAAAACAGCTCTGCTCCTAGCAATAACCTCTGCAAGACGTGTTTCAGAACTACAGGCTCTCATGGCTGTGGAACCCTATCATTTTTTATCCAGACAGGGTCTCTCAGAGAACAAACCCTACCTTTATGCCTAAGGTGGTATCCAGTGTAGCCCTTAACCAAACAATCCATTTGCCAATTTTTTATCCAAATCCACAGAACAAGGGGGAGAAAATTCTGCATTCTTTGGACGTACACAGACTACTTAGATTCTGCTTGGATAAAAATAGAAGTTATGTACTTACCATAACGTTCCATGTGAGTTGTTTATCTCACCTTTATTCTCACTGATGGGTTTGGAGCTGATAGCAAAGCTCAAGGTTTGCCAGTAGCTCGAGACCAAGCCCCTTATCCCACAATGCACTGCTGGAATTACCTCAGATCTTGTTTGCTGCGAATAACAGTATATACAACATATACATACCCTCTTATATATATCTAAGAACAACACTTCCCAAAGGGGAAGAAGAAATATTGAATAACCAGGAAGGCACTAGCCTCTAAGTCAACAGTCAGCCTGGAGGGGGAAGGAGGGAGGGACGTGAGAATAAAGGCGAGATAAACAACTCACATGGTACGTTATGGTAAGTACATAACTTCTACATGTGACGTTGTTAAATCTCGCCATTTATTCTCACTGATGGATAACATCCCTAGCACCCTCAACCTTGGGTGGCTCATGGGAGTATGTTCTTCAGTACCGTAGAACCAAAGGAAGACATGTCCCTTGAAGCCCTATCTACTTTGTAATGTGTGATAAAGGTATGAGGCTTAGACCAAGTGGCTGCAGCGCAAATATTGTCAAGGGGCAATTTAGCTTGAAAAGCAGAAGAGGTAGAGACAGCTCTGGTAGAATGAGCTTTTGGTT
This sequence comes from Protopterus annectens, assembly GCF_019279795.1. NCBI lineage: Eukaryota > Metazoa > Chordata > Ceratodontiformes > Protopteridae > Protopterus > Protopterus annectens. The sequence goes on along the minus strand of NC_056741.1, from coordinate 1,123,920,429 downwards.
TGTGCGTTAAAGGCATGCTAGCATTCTTATAAACAAAGGATATATAATCGGATAACCATTTAGCTAAAGTTGTTTTAGCCACTGGATTGCCTTTTCTTGCTTCTGAGAAGGATACAAAAAGTTGGTCTGATTTCCTAATATCTTTAGTTCTATCAAGATAAAATCTGAGCTGTCTGTGAACATCATTTGTGCAGCGTATATTCCAATTTGCTAGAGTGGTCGGGGAAAAAGACTGGCAGTTCAATGACCTGATTGATATTTGATTCAGAATAAACTTTAGGTAAAAATGAGGGATTTGTTCTGAGAGATACTCTATCAGCATGGTGGTCTGATAGATAATGCTTGAAGTTCTGACACTCTGCAGGCAGACGTAATGGCCACAAGAAAAATTGTTTTCCAAGATAAAAATTTTAAATCACAAGAAGATGCTGGTTCAAAATAAGTGTAATTTGAGACAGCATAAAGTTTAAATTCCAGGGAGAAAAGGGAATTTTGAACAGAGGTCTCATATGAAGAATGCCTTTAAGGAAGGTTTTAAATAATTTATGGCTCATAATATTTGAGCCACCAAGACCAAAGTGAAAATATGAGATAGCAGCTAACTGAACTCGAACTGTAGCAGCTGCTGCCCCTTCCTTAAAACTTTTTGTTAGGAATTCTAAAATCGAAGATAGCGGAGCTCGGAAAGGGTCAATGTTCTGTGCGTTGGCCCAAATTGAGAATCTTTTCCATTTACTGCCATATAATTTCCTGGTAGATGGCTTGTGAGAAGATAAGAGAATCTGTCTTGTATCTTCTGAAATTGAATGAAGCCTGGCAATTAGGGGAAGTGGATTAGCCAAGCAGTCAGTTTCAGGGACTGCTGAGAAGGATAAAGATCCCCTGATGGGTGAGTCAGAATGTCCGGAACTGGGTCCAGGATCCATGGATCTTCCAACAGATGATGGTGGAGAAAGAGAAACCAAATCTGTCAAGGCCAGTAGGGGGCTATGAGTATAACAGTCCTTCCCTGTGATTTTGCTTTCTGTAAAAAATCTGGGTATTCTTGGGAAGGGTGGAAATGCATAGAGAAGTCCCGGGGGCTAATCGTGTAAAAGTGCGTCTCTCCGGGGGTGACCGGGAGGTGGTATTAGAGCAAAGTAGCTTCTGCATTTTGAATTGATGTGGCTGTCAAAAAGGTCGCAGCAAGGCTGGCCCCATTTGCGGAAAATCAACTCCGCAACCTGTTGTTTGAGAGACCACTCATGAGGGAGTAATATTGCCCTACTTAGCTTGTCCACTATCACATTGGATTTCCCCGGGATGAGCCTTGCTAACAGAAAAAGCTGGAATGACACAGCCCATTGCCAGACCCTGAGGGCTTCTTGACAAAGGGGGTAAGACTTGGTTCTGCCCTGCTTGTTCAAGTACCAGACTACTGACATGTTGTCGGTCTGAATTGCAATCATCCCTAGAGGGAGAGAGTCCTGCAACGCCAGAAATACCACTCTCAACTCTAGAACATTGATGTGCAGATGTGATTCTTGATCTGTCCATGTGCCTTGGGCAGTCTTTCCCTGAAAATGCCCCCCCCCCACCCCACCAGGGAAGTGTCCGTGGTCACAGTAGCTACTGGGGGGGGAGAACAAAGGGTCTTCCGATTGAGATATGAAGAGCTGTCAACCACCACCGAAGGTCTCTCCTGCAAGAATCCATGATAAGAATCCATGATAAGAATCCTGTGGTGCATTGGTAGTTTCTGGTAAGACCACTGAGCGAAGAGGAGCCATTGAAGAATATGCATATGCATCCTAGCGAGTGGTATAGCCAGGATTGCTGCCGCCATCAAACCTAGTACTTTCAATACCTCCGCTGCTGTAGTTTTGTTCTTTGACACCGGTGAGCTGACATTTTAGTGGAGAAGAGAGACTCTTTCGATAGGGAGACGTAGAGTGGTAGTTGAGGTATCTAACTCTGCTCCTATAAAAACGGTATGCTGCAATGGCAATAAGGCAGACTTTTCAAAGTTGTAATGCCTAATTGATGGCAGAGTGTCAGAGTGTATTGTGTTGCCTGAGTCAGTTGATGCCTTGTGGTAGCGGTGAGGAGCCAATCGTCTAGGTATGGAAACACGTGGAATCCTAGACGTCAGGTGAGCTGTGACCACTGCCATGCATTTGGTGAACACTCTGGGGGTTGTAGTAACACCAAAGGGCAGGGCTTGAAACTGGTAATGACTGGCTCCCAGCCGGAAGCGCAGATGATCTCTCGAGCATCTGTTCATCTTTATGTGATAGTACATATCCTTGAGATCTATGGAGCACATCCAATCGCCTTTCCCTAAGAAAGGAAGAATGGACTGAAGCGTGACCATTTGGAACTCCTCTTTCTTTACGAACTGGTTGAGTCTGTTGAGGACCAAGATAGGTCTCCAGTCCCCCGTTGTCTTTGGTACCAAAAAGAATCTTGAGTAAGTTCCGAATCCATCTTGGTCTGCTGGGACTGGTTGGATGACTCTTTTTTTCTAGCAATCTGCGGACCTCTATGATTGCTTGTTCCCTGTGATTGGGTGGAACATCTGGGATTTTCTTTATAGGAATGGAGGAGTAAAGAATGGTATGAAATATCCTCTGGAAATTATGCTTTGTACCCAAGTATCCAATGTTATGTTTAGCCAGGCTTCTGGGTACAAAGACAAGTGACTCCCGACTGCCTCCAGAGCCGAACAGTCAGGCCCCCTTTCAGGGACGCTGGTAGGACTGACTGGAGAACTGACCCCTGTCACCCTGTTGTTGCAGAACCCCCTCTGCCACGGGGGTGGCATCTTCCGTTATAACCCCCTCCTCTGCCTCTAGAGGGGGTTTCTCCATGTGTGTCCTGAAAGGCTGCCTGAGTTTTTCGGAACCACATTTTTCCTCCCCTAGGGCCCTTGGGGTAGGGCCAAGTAGGGGTCGAAAAATGGAACCCAACAGCAGATAAGGTCTTGCCTTCCTGCTCACACCTGATTAAAGTTTCCTTTACTTTGGGCCCAAACAGTGATGAGCCATCAAATGGGGTATTAATAAAGGAAGACTTAAAGGGTTCCGCAAAGGAACAGAGATGCATCCAGGCTTGTCTTCGAAGAGCAATGCCCGGACTAGCGGCTCTACTTGAACCATCAGCTGCATAGGATATGAGATGCATGGACGAGTTCACCACTGAGTTTAGGGTAGCGAGCTGGGCGTTGACTTTGTCGGCCACTCCTGCAGCTACCGTACCCTGGAGAGCATCTCCTAGCTCTTTCAGGAGGTCTCTCTGTAGTCTTGTAAAATGGGTTAAGTAGTTCAGTGATAGCAGAGAAAATGTCACTGAACTAAACATGCGCTTCCCATATCTATCCATAATCCTAGAATCTCTGTTAGGGGGATGGATAGAAGAGGATGTCTCAGATACTTCCTTTTTGGTGGCTGCAGCTACCACCATAGCATCAACAGGCACTCCTTTTGTCAAAAAATGGCTTGTCCACTGGGGCAAATATGAATTTATTGGGTCTACGAGGGGCAGGTTCCATGACCTCCGGTGACTCCCACACCTTACGAGAGATCAGTTCCATGAGCTCGTCATAAGGTGGAGACACCCAAGAAGTGGAAGGTTAAGACCCAAAAGCCTTCAAGAGCACGGACTCATCCTCAGTAGGGGTCTTGGACTGCCAATTGTCCCTCTGACTAAGGATCTGTAGTATCTCTGCAAAGGAGATATCCTCAGAGGGGGATTGAGGGGACCCTTCTGACTCATCTAAGTCCATGTCAGATGTCAAAGACTCCTGTGGGGAGTCTAAGTGCCTCCTCTTGCACAGTCTCTTCCTGGGTACCTCCTCAGTGGGAGGATCTGGGGAGGTCTCAGAAGAGCATGGGATGCCCTGTGGGGGTACTTGAGGGATCGGTAGATGAAGAAGCAGTCACAGGAGCTTGAGGAGAGAGGGAAAGCTGAACAGATGCTGACGTTGTCTTTGGAGACAAAACTCTCCTCATAGCATCGAAGGCACCATGGCTCTGACAAGAAGGAGTGGACAGACCCGATAGTACCGTCCGATCCTCCTGCACCAAAACCCTGGGCTCCGAGCCCGAGGTAGGAGCCGAGCTCATCCGAGCCGAAGCCCCGAAAGGAAGAGTTGGCACCGACAAGTCGGTGCGACTATTCTCCCTGGACCCGACGGGAGAGCGTCAGCTCCTAGAACCCTCGGTCGGGGCCGATACCACTGGTGTGGGTATCGGCTCCAAGGGTTCTACCACCATCAGTTCAATTTCCTTCAGCTCCGAGAGTCCAGTATGGCTCTGAGGAGGAGTAGACAAATCTGGTTCCATGGTCTTTGGTACCAACGAGCTGGTCGGGGCCAACAGCAATTTGGCAAGTCCTGGTGCCTGTAAAAGCTTCTGTACTAGCCGATCCATGTCCAAATCTGAAGGCTGATTGAAGATTTAGCTGAATGCACCAAAGGTGCTGACTGGAGCAGAGGTGAAGAAGGAACTTCAGAGACCAGCTCCAATACTGAGAGCTGGCTCCGAATCAAAGGTACACTCGGTTCCGATGACTGTGGAACTGATGACCCTCCTTCTGAAACCTTAGCCTTTTTTGAGTCCTTATCTGAAGACTTAGATTTTGAGGATTTGGAGGACGTACTAGCGCCCTCATGGCTACTCAATACTTCAGAAAAAGATTGCTGTAGCAATCCCCTGTCTATAAGTTTCCTCCTCCTCTCCAAGAGGACTCTTGAAGAAAAGGAGTGGCAAATGCTCCAGGTGTCTTGGAGGTGTTTAGCGCCCAGACAGTAGACACATTGAATGTGTCTGTCAGTGACGGACATTTTCTGCCCACAATCTGGGCATTTTTTGAATCCTGATTTGGGATGGGATTTCTCCTTCTTATCTGACATTTTAAAGGAAAAAACAGTAAATTAGATCCACAACAACTAAGCCCAATCCGGGCACTATGTACGACAGTATTATATAAATACAATATAAATACAAATATAGGGCTAAGAGGCCCACAGAAAAAAGCCTGACTATTATAAGGATTAAGTAGAGAAAAAAGGGCTAAAGGCCCACACAACTAAGAAGCCAACAAGGCCCTAACTTTTGAACTATTTATACTATCTAAGTATTTAATAACTAGAGTGTAAATATAATAGAACTAACACACACTATATATTATTTTTTTTAAACAAAAAAGAAAACTTTTTATAGACTTGTTAATTTTTTTCTAAAATGGTCCGAGCTAGCTGGATCACCGAGATCTCTCTTGCCACGGCAAACTAGATCTGAGGTAATTTCAGCAGTGCATTGTGTGATAAGGGGCTTGGTCTCGAGCTACTGGCAAACCTTGAGCTTGCTATCAGCCATGTCGGAGCCAAGGATCGGCTCCGAACCCATCAGTGAAAATAAACGGTGAGATTTAACAACTTCACATCTAAAGTTTTCAGAAGGACAGAACAGTTACTAGTGGCATATGCCACAGCATCACAAGGAAAGGCTATCTCCAAACAGACTATTTCAAAGTGGATAGGTCACTGCATTCGTTTCTGCTACTCACATCATGGCAAACCAGTGCCTAAGGGCATTAGGCCACATTCCACCAGAGCTGCAGCCACTTCTGCAGCCTTTCTCAGGGGAGTACCAACCAAAGACATTTTAGAGGCTGCTACTTGGAGTTGAGTGCATACATTTACAAAACATTACAATCTGCCTCTTTATTCTAAATCCAGGGCAGTCTTTGCCACTGCAGTTCTGCAGGGCCTCATAGCTTCTCCTAATGCTGTTTAGCTCCAGGCCGACTGAGGGCAACCTGCCAGCAGGATAACCCAAATGTAATGACTGCAACAGTGAATACACTCGAACATCTACATTTATGGTAAGTGTACACAACTGTACTTTTACTTGACAACCTACTTCAAACTATTGGCCACAAAACCCCAGCTATCTGCAAAGAAAATACTGCAAGCCCTGGGGTTCATGGCCTCTTGCATTTTACTAATTCCTTATGCAAGATTGCATATGAGGACATTCCAATGGTATCTAAAAAGCCTATGGTGTCAATATTCTCGGGACCTGGAAACAATGATTTCTATCATTCCTTGTATCAAGACAAGAGTTCCTTTGGTGGGCAGAGGCCTGCTAGCACAACAAGGGACTCCCTTTCACTGTACTTCCTGCCACCCAAACCCTAACAGGCACATCAGACTATGCATGGGGGGCTCACATGGCAGGGCAGTGCATTCAGGGCAAATGGAACCCGAGACAGATGCACCTGCATATCAATCAAAAAGAAATGTTAGCTTTACAGAATGCTCTGACAGCCTTCAAAGACCGTATTCTTCCAGGACAACTATTGGTAAAGACAGACAACACCACAGTTATGTGGTACATAAACAAGCAGGGGGGAACCCACTCGCACCCTCTCTGCAGACTAGCCATGGCTCTGTGGAACACAACCTTGAGCTACCAAGTACACCTGCAAGCTCAATTCCTGCCAGGCATACTAAATTCACTGGCAGATGACTTAAGCAGAAATCTCATGGACCCACAGGAATGGAAACTAGAAGCCAAAACATTCAACCTCTTGAAGAACAAATGGGGGACTCCAGAGATGGACCTGTTTGCCTCCCCTCAAAACTACCAATTGAACAAATTCTGCACAAGAACTCCCCACATCCAAGTTTGGAAAGTGGATGCCCTGTCCTTTACCTAGGAAAGCCTCTCAGTTTATGCCTTTCCCCCTCTGCCACCAGGGCTGCATCTACCTCTGTGGGATTTCTCAGAGGGGTCCCTACCAGGGACATCCTAGAAGCTTGCTACCTGGAGCTCTGTACATACCTTCACCAAGCATTGCCACTGCAGTCTTGCAGGGATGAATAGCTGGCCCTAATGCTCTTTAATTTCTTCCTCCCTTCCTTAGCTTTGGGAATCAACCTAAATGTAATGACTGCAACAGTGAAACATGAAGAACATAGTACAGTTGTGTACACTTACCATAAATGTAGATGTTGAAGTGTATTCGTGTTGCAGTCCTGGTTACCCTCCCTCTAGCCTCCTGACATCTCTTGGCTCTACCTCTCCTTATAGTTGGTATGTCTATTTTTTCTTGTGTATTTGCTTTTTGATGGGGGTTTTACCATACCATTTAATTGCTTCCTATTATGGGGGCACCTGACATCTGGGGCAAGAAAAACTGATGTGATGACGGCTGCATGTTTTATACCACTGACGACCTGACGTCAAGGAAGAAGCAACAGCATCCGATGCAGAAATCCGAAGACTCTGGTATTCAGGCTGGCTGAGGGCTACCTGCAGGCAGATAATCCAAATGTGACTGCAACAGTGAATACACTCGAGCATCTACATTTATGGTAAGTGTACACAACTGTGCTTTCTGATCTGTCAAGTTTCATTTGTTCCTCATCAAGTAGGGTTCGGATCCAACTCTTCTGCTTTTTACACTGTGGATACTGGAAACTCTTGATGTTTTCCCTTACCCATAATGTTCTAGTCCGTCCCAACCTTAGATATCATTTGCCACCTGTCGGTGTTAGCTGTCGTGTCGAGCTTTAGTGTGGTATTTGTGAGTGAGATAGGTTTTATACATTTTCTTATTGTTACCTTTATCTAGGTATTTAATATATTCTTCCCTTATCCTTTATACACTTATCTGTGTATTCTTACGTTACCATTGCTGGTAACTTTTTCTTGCTAATACCCTTGTGGTAATATCTTTTATTACTGTTGGTAATCCTCTTTTCTTTCTTCATTTAAAAAAACGCATGCATCTTGTATTTCTATTTTTTTCTGTAAGTTTTTCTGCTTCAATATAGTTGAAAAATCTTTGGGTTTTAAATGTAAGGACTGTGAAAATAAAATACTTGCATCTGATGCACGAGTCCTGTGTACACTGCTTAGGCACACCTCATTTAAGGGTTGTGAGGCACTTGTAAGGCCTTTAATCCATGGGCCTTAATGGATTGCAAAAATAAACGTATTCTAAAAAGTTTGACGACTTCTTTTTTTGGAGACTTTATCTGGAGCTCAAACCTCAAACAAATTAGACAAGGAGGTGTCCAGAAAGTGTACATTAGACCCTTACAGATCCTCTACTCCTGACTCTGGCCCTACTCTTTAACCTTCTTGCAAGGTGTCCAAGTGATTGGATCAGAGTTTAATCCAAAGACTAAATCCTGGGATCTGACAGCCTCTGATAACAGATCCACATCATTGGATCCAACAGACTGTGAGCCGAAGAAGCTCCCTAGGACCCATTGTCATCTCTAAACCCTGTTCCTTTCTGTCTACCATCACTCTTCCTAGAGAGGTTCATCATTCTAGGACCCCTTCAGTGGCCGCCTCTTCTTCTAGGAGTCTGACAGAAGCAGATGTGGACAGAATGATGAGGAAATTTCTCCCGTTACAAATTTAGATGAGAATTCTCCTGCGTCCTACCCAGTTGGGTCTGGAGACCTTTACCAGTACCACTCTGCCTGTTTTGGCGGCTCCTCCAACTCAACCTTTGGCTTCAGAGCTCCTGGATCCGAGACTCCCAGAACCACCATTTATGATCCAAAGACTTATATCGCTAGCTCAGATGACAACTCTGATCATGCCATATCATTGGTGTTGGAGTAGATCTCTGCCTTGCGTGGGATGCCTTCGGATCAGATGGAGCTGATGGTCCAGAAACATGTCTTCTGTGCACCATTGACCTTCTCTTCCCTGGGGCACTTTGCCTTTGAAGTAGTGGAAGAGTTTTCTCTACCTGTAGAGGAAGGGATGATTTCTCCTTCCTTGGATCACTCTTTCCATTCTTGTATATCTTTGTGCCTTGAGCTTCAACACTCAACTTCACAGCCAGCCCAAAGTCTCCGGACTACCCAGCAGTGTATACGTGTATCTTCTGATACTTTTCTGGAGCATGCCACTGAAGAAGTCCCTAAGAAGAGAATGTGGAAATGGAGACTGACTCTGTTTAAAAGTTGGTCACAGAAGATACTGATTTTGATTTGTGGGAAGGGTCCCCAAGATCACCACCTGATAATGTCTCCCTTGGAGACATGTGGAAATCCTCAAGCAAAAAAGTGAGGTTGGTATACCAATAACCCTTTCTAAGAGGAATTGGTATTCCTGGAAGCCTTTGGGTCTTGCCCATCTACCTCTTTGGTGACTGCGCCTGCTATTTGATCTTTCGGTGGGTGTAGAAGGAACCCAGTGCTGTTGAGCTGATCCCCAAGAGACCAGACAGGATCCTGGTACCACCAAAAGGAAGCGAATTCTGGAGCAAAGGAGTACCAGTAGATGCCATGGTCATAGCTGAGGTCTTGAAGAATGAACTTGCGGAACAAAGTTCATCTATCCATCCCCTAACAGGGAGTCCAGGGCTTTGGACAGATTTGGGAAGCATGTATATGCTTCAACTTTTGCACTCTGGTTGCTGAATTATTTGGCACACTTCACCAGACTTCAGAGGGATTTAATTACAGAACTTTCCAAATCCCTCTCTAGGGCGATTACTACTGAGGCAGAGGGCTCTGTTGCCTCACAGTTGGCTACCCTGTAATCCTCCTCAAATTCATCCATGCTGCTTATTTCTCATGCAGCTGAATGCACCTTGAAAGTGACAGATATAAGCATTTCCATTAGGAGACATGCTTGGATGCACCTGTGTGATTTTGTGGAGCCCTTCAAGTCCTCCTTCGTCAGGACTCCTTTTGATGGAATCTCTTTGTTGGGCCCCAAGGTCAGACACTTTCCAGGTGTGAGGTAGTTAGTAAGACCCTGTCTGCAGTGGGTGTACATTTTTCAACTCCTCAAAGAACCTTCTCTAGGAATCAATGAGGTGGACGAAAAATGTGGTTCAGAGAATCCTAGGGTCCTATACATGATCCACATGAAGATAGAGCCCCCCCCCCCGCCTCTGGAGGAACTAATGGAAGACTATGTCCACTTAGCAGAGGAGAAATTCCCTGATGTTCCTCCTAGTCACGGGAAAGTAGCAGCTCTAGAAATAAAAAAGGCTGCTAAAAAAAGTGTCATCCAAGAGGTCCCCACCAGATGAGAAAAAGTGTGGAACTTGCTCGATTATTTTTAGTGCCATAGAAAACAGGAATGGAGATCACTTTTGGGATCTCAGCAATCTGAATAAATCAGTTCAGTATACAAAGTTCCAGATAGTCATAGTTCAGTCCATTTTGCCGTTTCTGCACAAGGATGACTGGATGTGCTCAGTAGATCTTCAGGATGCATGTTATCACATAAAAATAAACAGACAATCCAGAAGATACCTAAGCTTCTGTCTAGGAGCCAGGCATTGTCAGTGAAGAGCTCTGCCCTTTTACTTCACTATAGCCCCCAGGGGGTTCACCAAATGCATGGCAGTAGTAGCAGCTCACTTGAGATTGCAGGGATTCTGGGTGTTTCCGTATGTGGACTGGCTCATAACCGCTCTCATCAGGCATCTTCTGATACAACCATGAGATTTTGTACTCCAGCTTTGCTCTCATCTAGAAATTACCATCAGTCACAACAAATATCAGCTAGAACCATCTCAGATATTAGAGTTCATATGGGCCTTGTTCAATATGGTATCAGTGACAGCCTCCCTTCCCTTATACAAACTATTGGTTAAGTCAAAAAGATAATTCAAAATTCTTCCCTATCTGCTCACTTGTTTCTACAAGCCTTGGAATCAGTGTTCACTATGGTAGTTCTGGTTCTGTTAGCAAGATATATGAGAATTCTTCTGTGGAACCTAGCAACTCAGTGGTCTATTCTGAACCAACCTATGCCCACCAAGATCAGAATAACTCATGCATGCAAAAAGTACTGATTGTTGTGGATTCACTCAGATCAGATATTACAAGGCCATCCCTTCATTCTTTCTCAGCCTACAGCCACAGTGATCACTGACGTTTCCAAAATTGGGTGACGGGGCACTTCCTGGGAAAGACAGTGCAAGGCACCTGGTCCACCAAAGAGGCCAACACACATATCAATGTCCTGGAAATGAGAGCAGTACTCCTGGCACTGCAAGCCTTCTAAGACTCTCTCCCTTCTGGGACCATTGTGATTTGGTACATTAACAAATGAGGAACTGGATCTTACCCCTTGTGTTGAGAAGCTCTGAGTGTGTGGCAATGGAGGATCTCATCCAGTCGATTTGATAGCAACACACATTCTGGGGAAATCCAACAGATAGTAGACAAGTTCAGCAGGTCCATTTCATTGCATCACAAGTGGTCTCTCAGCACGAAAATTGTGGTAGAGAGATTCCACCAATGGGGCCAGCATTGAGCAGGTTCTTTGTCTTGATCTCCCCATTGGGGAATCACTGACAGATGCTGTCCTCCATGATTGGCCCCTGATTGTCTTTATGCTTACCCCCAACTCGTGTAATCCCAAAGATTCTTCAGAAAGCATCTCGTTTGAAGATCACAGTAATTCTCATTGGACCTTATTGGCCTCATCAGATTTAGTGCCCCCTTTCTTTGGCCTCATCTAGTTTGCCAACCATGTATTTTGAATACAATTCCAGACCTCCTGTCTCACCCGACAGATATGATTCACCCAAACATTTCAGACATGAAGTTGACCACATGGTTTCCCCACTTCCATTGATAGCCAGGCAACCAAGGCTCTCCTACCCTGTACATCACATTCTTTTGTCTTCCCTAAAAGCTTCCACTGGAACAATTTACTTTTTGGGCACAACAGAGACACGTTGATCCTTTCAGCACCAGTACTTAGTTTTTGGCTGCAATTTTTAATGAATGGGCTAGCTCCTTGACTGTTCAGGTACAACAAGCTGCCATTTCTAATTTCCACATGGGAGTATGCAACTCCTCCATTGCTTCAAAAATTTGTAAGGCTGTTATAAGGAGAACTTTTCTACTTAGACCTTCTGTAAAGATCCAGCTCTGCCATGGGTCTTGAATTTAGTATTACAAGCTTTAAATCAATCTTCATCTGAACCATCCACAAAGTGTGAACTAAAATTTTTAACTGGAAAAACTATCTTCTTAGCAGCTAAAACATCTACTTGAAGAGTCTGAACTTAAAGTCCTATTTTGTAAGCCGCCTCATTTAATTTTCCATAAATATAGGGTAGCATTACAAACCAATCTATAATTCCTTTATAAGGTGGTGTCAGAATCCAACATCAATCAATCTATTATTCTTCCAGTTTTCCTAACAGATTTCATGAACAAGAATAATACACATTACATTTGTTGGATCTTCATAGACAGTTACGTTTCTGTTTGCATAGCAAAATTGGGCAAACTGGTTACCAAAGTAACTTTAGCCAAATGGTTAACTGATTGCATTTTCTTTGTCTACAGCAAATTGGGTTTCTTTGTCAAAACCTTTGAGCCCATTCAACCAGGTCAATGGAAACATCTTCAGTATTCTTATCCAGGTTTTCCATGGATGATATCTGTGCAGCTGCAACTTGAGCTAATTCTCATACCTTTATTACTTGTTATAAATTGGATCTGATCTCAAGAGAGAGCGCAGCTCAACAGGGTTTACCTTCACCACATTGAACCAGAACTGCAAAACTTTTAAAATGTCAAATTTCGACATTTCCAGCAACGCCACACCTCCACACCAGTGCTACCATGGGTCAAAAAGGGAGCAAGATTTTGCCGTTTGGATATGTGGTATTTAATGTTTGGGATGTTCGCACTTCGGTATTCATGGAAGTGGGGTTGACCATATTGAGATTGGCATTATGAAGGTAAACCTCTCAACAATGCTCAGGAATATCCTTCCTTAGAGCCCTCCAGGGATTCAGGTAGCTGGGGAACTGTGTCCCACTTGTTAAGGAATGAATAAAAATTAACTACATCAGCTAAAGAAGTTATGTATTCAACATCACGTTGTCTATTTTCATTCTTCCTCAACTCTCCTTCCTCTAACCCCCCCCTACCTTTTGTTTTTCTGACTTCTGGAAGAAGAAGACGACAAGGGAACCAATGATGTTCTTCATGTTTCACTGTTGCAGTCATCACATTTGGGTTATCTGCTTGCAGTAGCCCTCAGTCAGCCTGATTAACAAAGCCTTGGGTCCTGCGTCAGTTGCTGTCTCTTCTTCCGTGATGTCAGGGGTATAAAACATGCAGCTGATGCCATTACATCAGTCTTTCTTGCCATGCAGTGCCCGAAGCAAAAGCAGTTCGCAAGTGCCGGTCAGCAGACTCCTGAAATTTCCGTTTTCTAGTTTCAGAACTGAAGTCTTCAACTAAAAGCTAAGTACCCCATTGGGGAAACTTTTTCTTGCTCTAAACCGATGTTAGTAAAAGCAAATAATTGCATTTCTTCTGTGGAAAGCAAATACCTCATAAAGATTTTCATTTGTACTGTATTCCTTGCCTAGACCCTGACCACGACGTATCTTGCTGTCGGTTTTGTGCCTTATTTAAACCACAAACTATCTGTCATCGGTATATTTTCTTTTCTAAATATTTTGGTGATTGGTTCAATTATCCTGATATGTCTTCAGTAAGCCATCCGACATTCCGAAAAAACATCTTAAAAAGATGGAGGAAAAAGCTAAATCTATGCAAACGGTTAAAGATTTTTTACAAGTACAACCTCCAAGATTTAATAGGCATTGGCGTTCCAAGAATTGGTCCTTTCCTGCCTCTTCCAGATCTTCTCAGTCCAAACCCAGATCCAGCAGAGCACACAAGCTTCAGTCCCAGGGTATGCACAGGACTAAGCAGTGGGGGGCATCCATTTCCAAATCTGGGAGTAATAAAAACTTCCCCCATGATAAACTGTCTCAATGACTTCTTTTTAAAACTTCTAAGCACTTCTCAACTGACTATCCCATTGGGAGGAAAGATTGCTCTTCATACAAAGAACTGGGAACTCATTACCCAGGACAAATGGATTTTAAATATAGTGTCCCAAGGATACAGATTTCACTTCCACATGTTACCAACATCAAGCAGGTGGCCAGATCTACCCCCAAATCAGTGGGCAGAAGCCCAAAAGCAAGTACTTTCTGTCTTAAGCATAGGGGCTATTCATTTGGTACCAGAAGAGGAAAAGGGACAAGGTTTCTACTTGAAACTTTTCCTGGTACCCAGAAAAGACAATTCATGGCATCCTATCCTGAACCTGTCTATTCTAAACACCTTTTTGATGATTCCAAAATTCAAGATGCTGTCTCTTCACCAGTTGCTTCCTATGCTAGGCAAAGATGCCTGGTTGGCAACACTAGATTTAAAGGAAGCATACCTGCACATCCCAATTAGGGAATCTTGCAGAAGATACCTATGCTTCAAAGCAGGCTACACGCATCATCAGTTCTCTGCACTGCCCTTTGGCTTATCTACTGTGCCCAGGGTATTCACAAAATGCCAAGCTCCAGTCATTGCATTTTGCAGGCAAAGAAATATTCAAATATACCCATACCTGGATGATTGTCTAATTCAGGCAGAAAGCCAGGACATACTTTTGAATCATCTGGCCTTTGTACAAAGGGTGCTAACTTGTCTGGGGTACACCATAAATGAAAATAAATCACACCTGGTATCTTGTCAACAAATTATATTCCCGGGAGCAAGCTTGAATACAACTTCCCAGATGGCTTTCCTCACGCCAGAGGAACAAATTCATTTGACAACTTACTTCAAACAAGAACCCTGCTATCTGCAAGGCAAATTTCACAAGCCTTGGGGTTCATGGCCTTCTGCATTCTTCTAATTCCATATGCAAGACTGCATATGAGGAAACAACAATGGTATCTAAAAAGCCTGTGGTGTCAACATTCTCAGGATCTAGAAGCAATGATTCCTATCATACCTTGCCTACGCCTAGAGTTCCTTTGGTGGGCAGAGGCCTGCCACCAAAACAAGGGACTACCATTCACACTACCCCCTGCCGCCCAAACCCTAAAAACAGATGCATCAGACTATGCATGGGGGGCTCACCTGGCAGGGAAATGCATTCAGGGCAGATGGAACCCAAGTCAAATGCATCTGCATATCAATCAACAAGAAATGTTAGCTGTACAGAATGCTCTGACAGCCTTCAAGGGCCACATTCTTCCAGGACAATTAATGGTAAAGACGGACACCACCACTGTTATGTGGTGCATAAACAAGCAGGGGGGGGGGGGTACACATTCTTACCCCCTCTGCAGACTAGCCATGGCATTGTGGAACACAGCCTTGAGCTACCAAGTGCATCTACAAGCTCAATTCCTGCCAGGAAAACTAAATACACTGGCAGACGGATGAAGTAGAAAACTCAAGGACCCACACAAGTGGGTAGAAACTGGAACCAAGGATTTTCAACATGTTGACAAGCAAATGTGGCTGCCCAGGTATAGACCTGTTTGCCTCCCCCCAGAACTATCAATTGGACATATTTTGCACAAGGACTCCCCACAAACAAGCTTGGAAAGTGGATGCTCTGTCCTTCAGCTGGAAAAACCTATCAGTTTGACTTTCCTCTTCTGCTTCTGCTCTCCAAAGTACTTCTAAAGATCAAACAAGACAAACCAAGGACAATTTTGATTGCACCAGACTGGCCACATCAACACTGGTACCCCCTCCTGCGCAGTGTGTCACTGCTGGCCCCATGGCACCTGCCTCAGATTCCTACCTTGTTGTCTCAGCAGGAGAAATAGATTCTGCACCCTCAGCTTCAAACACTGAACCTAGCAGCCTGGCTAATTACATAATCTCTCCTGTACCATCCCTCAGTATACCAGTGATGGATATCATTTTAGAGGCAAGGAGGCCTAGCACTAGAAAATCTTATGCTGAAAAATGGAAAAGGTTCTGTGCCTGGAACCAATCTCAAGGGCTGAGTACAGCAGTGCCCAATTTACCTCAGATTTTACAATACTTAACTGAGATGCTTCACAAGGGCCTGTATTTCTTCTCCATCAAAATTCACGCCTCAGCCATTTCAGCTCATTGTAACACAGAACCTCCCCTCCTCTTTCATCCACTGCTCAAGCAGTTCCTCAGGGGGCCAAAAATTTATGACCACCCAGGAGAGCTCCGACTCCAGCCTGGGACCTTAACTTTGTATTGGAGAATCTCACTCTTCCTCCCTTTGAGCAAGCTGCTACTGCAGATTTAAAATTCCTTTCTTGGAAAACAGCTTTCCTTTTAGCAATCACGTCAACAAGAAGGGTATCTGAATTACAGACCCATATGGCAGTGGAGTCTTTCATGCAGACAGGGTGTCCCTCAGGACCAATCCCTCTTTCATGCCCAAGGTGGTATCCAGTGTGGCCCTTAATCAGTCCATTCATTTGCCAACCTTCTTTCCTAATCCACAGAACAAAGGGGAGCAGATACTGCTTTAGAAGTGCACAGACAGCTTAGATTCTGCTTGGACAGGACTAAACCTCAAAGGAAATCTGAACAACTGCTGGTGGTATTTGCTGTACGGACAGAGGGGAAGGCTATTTCAAGGCAAACCATTTATAAATGGATAAGCCATTTCATTCATTTCTGCTATAAGCACCATGGAAAACCTATCCCACAGGGGATCAGACCCCACTCAACCAGGGCTGCATCTACCTCTACAGCCTTTCTCAGAGGCGTACCTACTAGGGACATCCTAGAAACTGCTACCTGGAGTTCTGTACATACTTTTACCAAGCATTACCATTTGCCAATTTTCTCTAAATCCAGAGCTGGCTTTCACACTGTAGTCTTGCAGGGCCTTATAGCTGGTCCTAATGCTATCTAAATTCCTCCTCCCATCCTTAGCTTTGGGAATCTACCCAAATGTGATGACTGCAACAGTGAAACATGAAGAACATAGTACAGTTGTGTACACTTACCATAAATGTAGGTGTTCGCGTGTATTCACTTGCAGTCCTGGTTACCCTCCCTCCAGCCCCCTTACTTCTTTTGGCTATACCTTTACTCTCCTTTACTATGCTTAAAAGCTTTTTGGTGTATCTGCTTTTTTGTTGGAGGTATAACCTTGTATATTTATAGATTTAATTGCTTCCCATTAGGGGGGCACCAGACATCTGGGGGAAGAAAAACTGATGTAATGGCATCGGCTGCATGTTTTATATCCCTGACGTCATGGAAGAAGAGACAGCAACCGACGCAGGACCCAAGTCTTTGTTAATCAGGCCGACTAAGGGCTACTCCAAGCAGATAACCCAAATGTGATGACTGCAACAGTGAATACACTCGAACATCTACATTTATGGTAAGTGTACACAACTGTTCTTTCTTTCTTTCCTGTCTTTCAGTTGCAGGTATTGGTGTCTCACCTTAGTGTTGTTTCTGTTTTTCTATGAAGCTACAAGGTCAACAAACCAGATCTGAGGTATGGTAGAGTACTAGAGAATTATGGGTAAGGGAGGAACTCAAGAGTTTCCAGTATCCACTAGCTATAAAAAGCAGCTTAGTTGGATCCAAACCTTACTTGTAGAGGAAGAATGAAAATGGACAACACAGATAGAACATTATGGTGAGTACATAACTTCTTTTTTTACCCTTATATTTTCCTTTAGTAGCCTTCTTGAAGACATCTGCTAGATTATGTAGGCAAGATGTGCTCTTGACAAATACGCAATAGCTTAGGTTGAGTTCTCTATGTTCCTATTTATTATTTCCATAACGATCCTTTCCATAACCTTACAGATGTTTGGTCAAGCTTGTGGGTCTATAATTACCTGGATTTTTGATGTCCCACCTTTGTGCAAAGAGAGGACTGTTGCGGACTTCAATCCGTCTGTCATGGATGCTGATATTGAATAACCTCTGTAGGGGGATTGACAAGACTTGATGATCTTTATGTCCATCCCTCTGCAACAGTAGCCTAGCCTGCATAGGCCGTAACAGACAGACAGCTTTCAAAGCTTCTTGGCCCCTTTCTTCATGCCCAATTAACTCCTCTCAAGCTGAGCTGATTTAAAAGACGTTTGGATTAAAAACCTTTAATGTTATCTTCTTGTGTTGAAAAGTATTTTTTATTTTAAGCCAGGAATATATTTTTATTGACTGTTACAAGACTTTGCTGTACTTTTAAATGGGAACACAAACACTTTTAAAAGTTGAATTAAACATTCTAGAAACCTTTTTTTTCTGTGGAGAAACTGTTTTTAAATTACTTTTTGGGGGGCTGGTAAAGTGTATGGTGCTTTGTGTATGGTTTCTCTGGGAAAGAGGCACTGTTTTGGCCAGTCCCACAGTCTGTGCACCTTCCAGCCACTAAAACAAAACAGCTAACCAAACAGCCTTTGCCACCGGAGCAGGCTAGCAATTTGTCACAGGCGGGTGACTTTGTTGTGGCCACAGCTGATTCCTCATATCACTCTTTCCCCCCCCCCCTCTCTCTGTTGTTGCCACTATAGGCCAGGGGTTAGCCAAGTCTACTGTGGCGGCTGGGTTAGACAAGGGAGTGACAGTTGGTGTTGGGGGAAGGGGCAGGGAAGATGCTCCTGCTTAACTAAAATGTTGTGCCCATCCCTGGAGAAGCTGTTGCTGTCATTACAAATTTTGTTTTGTCTTTATTTTCCTGTCAAAAAGAAACCTGAAACTAAATATATATATTTTTTCCTGCTTCAGTTTGACTGGATTGGATAAGTTTGTAAAGTCTAGTTCAGTCTTGTACAGGCTATTGACACTTCCTATCAGATGGTTTGTGGTAAAAGAAAAATGGGTTTCTCTTTCCCTCAAGAGATTCAAGAAACTGAATCTGGAAAGGAATCTGATGGGGCAGATTCTGATTCAGACAACAGCATGTTATCAAAATTTCCATGTTAAGGATTCTTTTCACCGAGACTGTTTCCAGAATGTGCTCTCAATGGGAGAACACTGAGATTCCTTAGTCTTAGAAAATACTATGAAATGTTACAAGTGGAATTCCTATAACCTCCTCCCATCCTGCAGCACAGCCTGTGGTTTCCCTGATAGCCAGCTAGCTGCTCCTAAGAAAGCAGATAGAATGTGGTATTTCAATTTTCTATGCACTTATCCCAGACCTGACCCAGAAGCTGTAGCTTTAGTCGATACAGCTGTTGCTTAGCATTTTTTTAAATGTAATTATTCCCTTTCTGACAAGGATGAGAAAAAAAGTCTTTGCTTCTGCAACTTTATTTTTTTTTTAATTGGCAGGCTCAAATATTAAAACATTCCTCATATTTTTACAGTTGGAATAAAATGTATCTGCATTTCTTTCCTGTGAGGAAAATCTGTTTTTTTGTGGTTTAGTTTCTTCTGTTTGTAAGTTCACTACCCATTGTTTAGTGTTTGACTGCAGATAATACATCCAGGGCTGTTGCCACTGGTACTGTGTTGAAGAAGTTTGCCTGGTTGCATTCTTAAAACTTCCCAGAGGGTGTAAAAAATGAGATTTAAATTCACATTTGGATTTGTTTTTTAGCTCCCCTGCAAAAAAATGTGATGTGTGATAATCTGATACAGGGAATCTCCTCTTTCTGTGCATTTCCAAGAGTTTTTCTGCTCCCTCCTCCAGTTTTATAAAGAGTCAAAAGCACATTGTTTTAGCAAAATGCTGGTAAGCAGATGCTGTAAAATAGAATGGCAGGGAGGTTCCAAAAAGATTGCAGGGCCCTGCCTCCCAAACAGAGAACAGTCAAGTCAGAATGACAGTGTAAAGGACTTTGTCCCCCACCCCACCCTGGCAGTCCCTTATCCTTTCCAGAAAGGTTTAATCTCCATTTCTGTCTGGCAACAGCTTATTTCAGACAAATAGGTTCCATGTTTCTTTCAGCAGGGGTACAGATGGTAATGGGAAGAAATCCCTCCTTTCCAGGGCATTATTCCATATCCACCAGACCAAACCCATCTGTTCGTCCTATCATGCAGCATATGTTTTCTTATGTGGCAAAAGAAACAGTTCCTCCTCTGCACTGAGGAAGACATTCATTCAAGTGATTTTGGTGTCACAAAAAGAAAATGCCTAGATATCAGTTCTGGACATTTTTCTCCTGAATCAGTTTGTGATAGCGCCCAATTTCAAAATGCTTTCACTGCACAGTCCCTTACCTCGTTATTCTAATTTGAGTGTTTTGATAAACTTGGATTTAAAAGATGCTTATCACATTAATTTCCATCCAGACTTCAGGGGTGTGTTTAGGATTTATTTTTATGGATCACATCAGTTCTCGGCCTTGCCATTTGGGCTATCCACTGCTCTGTGTGTTCAGTTAGTGTCTAGCTTCAGTTATAGAATATTGCAGGCTAGAGAGTTTCCAAATTTTTCCATATTTAGATGAATTGTTCATCTTTGCTAAGTCTTTTCAAAGTGTCAGGAATTTCTCACTTGTGTGAGAGCTTTCCTAGGCAAGTTGTGATTCCAAGGGAACATTCAAAAATCTCTTGACATCACACAGGGTTATGTTCTTGGTGTATGCTAGATACCACAGTACAAAGAGATTTCTTTTCACAGGAAAACAGATCTATATTTAGATCTTACCGGGGGGGGGGGGTTCCATTCACACTGTAGTCACTGTGAGGGAATTCCTTAGAATTCTGGGTCTTGTGGCATCTATGATTTTCATGGTACCTCTGGCTAAGACTCCACATGAGAAATATCTTTGATCCTAGCACCACCAGTATCTTTTCAAATTCCAGTACTGGAATTTTTGAGAAGAGAAATGTTGTCTCCAGGATCATTTCAGGTTGTTATGGGCAATACCATAGTGGTAGTACATAAGCAAGAGTGAACCAGATCTTTTTCCCCTATGCAGACTAGCCATGTTAGCATGAGATATATAGCTTTACAGCACAAACTCATTCTACAGGCTTCCTACTTTCTGTCAGAGCAAAACTGTGTGGCAGACAAGTTGAACAGGACAAAGGCAGATTCTCTTGAATATAAACTAGATCGGGGCCATATTCAAAGATTTAACATATCTATAAGGAGTTTCTGTGGAATACCCTTTTGTCTCCTCTGTGAACAATCAGCTGGCACAATTCTGGTCCAGGACTCCACACAAGACCTAGAAAACAGATGTCCTTTTTTTTTTTTCTTTGTACAGGAATATTTGCTTTTCCACCCTTTCCACTGATATCCAGGCTACATCTGAAGATTCAGAAGGAAGCCTCCGAAATCATTGTGTTGACTTCCCTTCTGGCCCAGGCAATAGTTTTTTTTTCTCTCTCTTGGAACTGGCCAGGGGCAGTTATCACTAGCTTCCCCACAGACTTGGATTTACATCGCAACCTCAGCTGACTGCTTGGATAATGGGGTCTTAATACCTTATAGACACCTGTTTACAGAGGACATGCAAGCGGGTACTAATGGAGACAAAGCCTGCTACTAAAAAATTATATATTAGCAAATGGGGAAGGGTGTTCTAGTTGGTGCCAACAACGTAACGTCTCTATGCAATGTGGGTTTGTTTAAATACTAAATGGTTGTCACTAAACATGAGGCAATTGCTCTGTTTCAGGATGCCCATTTCAACCAAGCTGGCCACAGAGACTGTTGAAAGGTGCAAATCTAAAAAAATCCAGATGCCATAAGGAGCTGTAGCTGTTAACTGGAAAAATAACTCATTTAAGCCTACAGCACTTTTTTTTTTTAATGCAGACATTGCTTTGTAGATGGCCATTAGCTGAGGACATAAAAGCCAGTCTTTTCATTGCCCCCTTAGACAGGAAACTGCTGTTTGGCTCACAGGATTAGAAAGTCCTTGAGTTATGAAGAGAGTATGGATATGGTCTGCCATACTTTTCACCCTTTTCTTCATAAGTATAGTGGAAATCATTCTGATAAACAGGGTCTTTTTACAGAAAGCCAGACCCTTTCACAAGAAGAATGGAAGGCAAAGCGGCAACAAAACATTTGATCCTCAAAAAAGAATCAACTGTAGTTATCTCAGCCTAATTTCCCTTTAAAATTTGGGAAGAATGAAGAACATGTGTAAAAAAAAAAATGGCTATTGGATCTCATTGCAAAAAGGTACCATCTAGAACTCCTATCAAAACTCCTTGATAAAGGGATGCAAGGTACCATCTAGAATCATGTCCGTTCATTTCTGTGAGTACATGAACCCCATCATTTGACCTTTCCTCACTTGCCACATGCTTGTTAACTTTCTCAGCAGGTGAGCCCATATGCCTCATCCTGCAGTTAGAATTATGTCCTTATGCCCCCAGGAATAGGAAGGAGTGATCCTGAGGTTCTACAGATTTAGTTTTTAAGGACTGAGAAAAATAAGATGGACCCTCATTTGACAGAGCTCTCATGCTTACAGGTTTTTTGCCTTAGAAAATGACATTAGTTTCTGGATGAGAAGCACTGAGTCATCCATGTTGCTGGAGGCATCCAAACCTCAATAAGGTGTATGTCCTTTATGATCTTCATTGGAGTGGAGTGACAACCTAACCAAGTATAACCACTGCAGACTAATGCATTATCACCAGCTAAGTCCAAAGCTTTGGATAAGGATTTTCTCCTGTGCCACACACTCGTCTTTCATCTTTTTTGGTTCCACACTTTAGTGGACTCAGCAGTAGAAATGCTAGTTGCCAACCTTTTTTATTTTTAAATATCTTTATTAAATTGTCACTTAAGACATAGGCAAACACACATTAACAAAAAAAAGAGGAAAACCTATATTAACATTTTCTGTTTACATACATTATACATTACATATCTTTTCTTTCCTTGTAGCTGTCGTCTGTTCAGCAGTACCTAAATTGAATTCAGCCTCAATCCTCCTGCTAAATATTGTTCTTACAATTTCCATTATGTGCTCATTCTCTTTCTAAAGATCCCCTCTCCATGTTTTAAATAATGCTCAATATTTCAAGTACAGTTGGTTTAGACAAAGTTCAATTTTCTATTAATTCCTTTTTTGGCTGTGAATAGAATTAAACTTGAGGACTTATGTCTAGGCAACTCAGATCCTGTGTTCCAGCCCAAAAGAATAACTTCCTTAGTTACATCAACTTGCTTACCCAATACTTCTGACTTAGTACTCTGTTGGGAATTTTTAAAATCTGCCTGCTCATACACTCCCAGGTTGCTACTTTCTTTCTCATTACACCGCCAACATTTGCTGTCTATCTGATGAAAAGTCATTTGTCTACTTGGGGTATAGAAAATACCTATGGAAACACTTCCAAGCAAAGAGCCTAAACTTTCTGGACATTGTTGCATACTTGGGAGCCATGTATATTGTTCTCTTGTAAATTGCTTTTATAGTTTCTCTTGCCAATCTTTTCTAATCTTCTCTGATTTCTTATAGATACCATACAGTATTTTACATTTCATACTAATTATCCCTTTTTAACAGCAGCTTCTGTTCTAGATTTGACTAAAACCTCTACCAGAGCAGTTCTCTTACTTAAGGTTCCCCTATTATTTTCTCCGTGCCTATACTCTGGTAGGCAAGGCAGGCTGTAGCCTGCAGTCTAAACATCATCTTGACCTCATTCCACTCCTATTACCCTTCACTTTATAGTTATTTTCTACCAGTACCTTGGTTCCTTTGCCAGTTTCTCCAGTAAATTCCAGGCTTCTCTTGCTTATTTTCTGTACTTCTATTTGCAGTCATCCCTATTGGCAAAATCTGCTTTCTCTGTTCTTGGGTTGGCTTAGTTCTTAGAATATTTTTATTTTATGGATATATTTTATATAGTTGTTGTTCTCCTTAAGGATCTGCATCCAATATCCCACTCTTATTTCATGAACTTACCACCAGAGCTTCATAATCCCTTTCCATTTTGAATTATAACCTTCTGTGAAGCTCAACTGCATAGCTCTAAAATATCCCTTCAAATCAGATAATCCTAAACCACCTTATTCTGTTGAAATAATCAACTTATCCCACTTAACTCTTGCCCTCTTTTCATCCCAGATAAATTCCTTCAACTCTATTATTGTCCACAATTTCTCCTCTGGTTGATAAAACACTAAAGGTAATGAAAAATTTTAACTGCTTGATCTGATGTTAATCTTCACCTAATCCTTGACAGTGGTTCAGTTCCGAACTCTCAGAACCAACTCAGTCATTATATTCTGCCTTGCACTTTCCAAACTCTCAACCCAGGCTCCTACCCATAATGCTCCTCACAGAGATTACCTCAGATCTCGTTTGCTGCTTCACAGACCAGATGTACTTTTCCTTATCTCTCAAGCCTTGGCGATTATAGTAAGTTAATAACATTTGTTTTCTTCAAAAATTTCCTTGTACCCTTGTCGTTAATACTAATTCTACCCACTCCTCTTCCTGTTTATTTTTCTATAACTTTATAACAGTATTACCATATGGTACATCTTTCTCTTACCATAGTTGGTAATCCTTTCTGCTGTACCTTTAAGGTATTCTGATTATCATTGTTGGTAATTTTCCCTTTTCTTTTCTGTTTTTTCCTCTATTTAAAAAAAATAAATAAATCTTTTCTAAAATCCTCTCTACTTGGATAATGGCAGATCAAAGACAGTCTCCTTCTAAACCTAAGAGTGCTTCAAGTTTTAAGAGATGCAAGAAATGTGAGGGTAAAATGCCCAGTTCTGATGGGCACACTGTTTATTGCTTAGGGAAAATTAATTTGCAGGAGAATTGTGCGATTTGTCATGGATTCTCATCTCGCACTTTAATGGAGAGAAAGAATAAGTTAGTCTTAAAAGACCTTTTGAAATCTTCTTTTGACAAGGCCATTTCTGGTTCTAAGGAGAAAACTGGGGAAGTGGGAACTTCTCCCCATAGTTCTAAGAAGAGAGCATCCTCAGTTTCAAGTTCCTCAGAACCAACTGAAAAGATGCCAAAAAGTTCTTTGGCTCCGGGAGACTTGACACAACCCACTAAACCACATTCAGAACAGATGGATATCTGTATCAGCTCCGACAGAGCTCTCAGTTCCAAACACAAAATTACCATCACCTCCACGAAGCACTTATTCACCATCTGTGGACCCCTTCAGAGATGCCCCTTTTGTGGAAGTCACACAATCTAGGTCTCCCTCCATCTTATCGGTGAGGGCCACTAAGGGCCTATCTGAACAGGACATCATGAGGTTACTGGATCAGCTCCTTGTGGCAAGAGGATGTTCCGAGCCAATCCGGCGTCGAGACTGTACATTCTATGTCACCTACTTACACTCCTCTTCCAACTCTACCAGAGCCCTTGGAGTCCTCAGTTCCAACAATTCCAGCTCTGACCGAGTTGGTTCAGATAGCATGTCTATCTTTGGTTCTGACAACCGCCTTGAGTATTTCCAAGTCTTTGGCACCAGAGGACTCCTGGGGTTGAGACTCTCTAGTCAGTTCTGAGAGGCATGGTACCCTTTCGGTTCTGTCTGAGCCATCCATGCCTCTCGAAGCAATGGCCCTTGTAGTTCAGACCTAGGTTCTGGATACGGGGCAGTCTACTTAGTGCGGGTGTGACCCCCAGTTCCAAAGTCTTTTTCAGTTCCGGGCTCTGACCCCTCTATGGAGGGACCTGATTTCCGTACTATGAAGAAGGCTTTATCTTTCAGGGATTCCCAGTCTCTGCCTTCCACGTCGAGACAAATTTCTTCCTCTTGGCCGGTGCTACCACTGACCTCATCCCCCAGACAGAGGGTGCAAAAGTCACAGTTGGTGGTCACCTCTTCGGAAACTTCCCCAGAACATCACCCGAGGAAGTCCCTGCGAAGTGGAAGCACCTCAACTCCCCAAAAGAGTCTTTCATGGAAGATACTGACTTTGATGAAGGGGAAGGTTCCCTTAAGTCACCCCCCTGAAGATGTTTCCTTCGGGGACATCCTTGAAATCCTTAAACAGAGGGGTGGCTGGTTATCCACCCAGCCTTCCTCAGAGGAGTCAGTATACCTGGAGGCTTTTCACGCCCATACCTCCACTTCTTGGATTTCTCCACTTGCTGACGATCTTGTCAAACTGACTGCTCAGCAGGCGTGTAAGATGGCCGATGCCATAGACCCTATCCCAAGATCAGATAGTATTTTATCTGCACCTAAAAAGGAACCACATTGGTCAAAAGGAATCCCTATTGATGCCATGGTGGTAGCAACAGCCACCAAGAGAGAACTCACAGAAGAGAGTCATACTATCCATCCTAAGAAGGACTCCAGGATGTTGGATAGATTCGGGAAGCATGTTTATGCTTCAACGACCTTTGCTCTGATGTCCTTGAATTATTTGGCACACTTCACCAGGTTGCAAAGAGATTTGATTAAAAAAACTTTCAAATCCTCTGTCAGTAGCAGTAGCTGAGAACGTTCAGGACAAAGTTTCCTCCCAGCTTGTGACCTTAGAATCCATCTCTAATTTGTCCATCAGGCTTCATAGCACATGTAGCTGAAGGGATGTCCAGAGCAGCAGGTACAGGTATAGCCATCAGAACGCACTCCTGGATGCACTTATGTGACTTTGAGAAGCCATTCAAAGTGTCATTCGTCAATGCTCCCTTTGACGGATCCACCCTTTTCGGCCCAAAAGTTAAAGAAACTCTAGCCAGAAGTGAGTAGGATGGTAAGACCCTATCTGCCATGGGCATATGTTTCTCTACCCACCCCCCCAGGAACCTTACTCAAGGAATCAGAGGAGTGGGAGGCTATGGTTTAAGAAATCCAAAGTGCCTTTCTATGATTCATGAGGCAAAGATTTCCCCAGGGTCAGAAGGGGAAACAATGGAAAACGCCGCCCCAGAGGAAGGAATGGACCACAGAATCAGGGGTCCAGAGAATTTTCCTCTGGTACTTCCTATCAGCATCCCTGAATGGATGCTCAATTGCCCTCCTCTGGAGGCAGTCGGGGGACTATTATCCCTGCACCTACCAACTGGCAATTAACTTTGGACAAATGGGTGCACCGAATAATATCCAGAGGTTACCAGATACCATCGTTTACAATTCCCAAACCACACAAAAAACTGCTGGATGTTCCGCCCAATCAAAGGGTGGCAGCATTCTTAGAAATCTGAAAACTGCTCGAAAAAAGCGTCATCCAAGAGTCCCACCAAACCAACAAGAATCCAGAATTTACTAAAGATTCTTTTTAGTGCCAAAGAAAACCGGGGATTGGAGACCCATTTTGGATCTCAGCCGATTCAACAAATTGGCCCACCAAACCAAGTCCCGGACGGTCTCAGTTCAAGCCATACTTCCTTTCTTGGAAAAAGGCGACTGGATGTGCTCTATAGAAGGTTTCTACGCTTCCGGCTAGAGTCAGCCACTATCAATTCAGAGCACTACCCTTTAGCCTCACCACAGTCCCCAGGGTGTTTACCAAATGCATGGCAGTGGCTGCAGCTCACCTCAGACTGCAAGGTTTTTACAAATTAGACCAGGTCTTGAGGGGTTGAGCATCCTTTGGCTCTATGGTGCTTTGGAATATTCTTCCATGAGACCTCCCAAGGCAAATAAGTAGCTGGGGATTCTGTCCTACCTTCAAGGACTAGGTGAAGATTAATATCAGATAAAGAAGTTGTGTCTTACCAACGTTCCATCTGTGTTGTTCATCCTTACCAATCTTTGCCATACCCAACCACCTTTCCCCCATCCTAAGTCTCTTAGTAGATCTCTTCAGTTCTGATCCAGTTTCTCATCAGGGACTCATAGATGGCCTCATTCTATGTGTAAACATGTTATATCTATATATGTTTATATACATATATATATATATATATATATATATATAAATAAAATTCCTGTTTTTCCCAGCTGTATTCTGCCATCTGGCAAACTTGATCTGAGGAGCATTATGGGTAAAGTCTGGCTCGAGAGTTTGGAGAGCGTGAGTTGGAAAATAATGGCTGAGTCAGTTCCGAAAGTTTGGAACTGAACCCACCGTTAAGGATTGGTGAAGATGAACACCACAAATGGAATGTTATGGTAAGACAAAACTTTTTTCTTACTATCCATAAAGAAGAGCTTCCTGATTCTGTATTATCTTTTTTCCTTGCATATCATTAGCTGCCATAACAGAAACCACCATAATCCTAAACACTACTAATTATGACCCATAAATATGGGCATCTCTGGAATGGTTCATGTGTGGGTACATTTATGGCTATAGCCTGTTTTTATCCTCATTAATTTTATATCTTGAAAAGACTCCACAAACGGTCTCAAAATGTTACACAACACTGAGCTGTCCATTTCTGGATTTATCAGGTATAAAACAATTGGAAATAATGCCAACTTTTTTGATTACCGTACCAATAGTATCGTTGCACTTTGTGAGACCCTTATTTTCTTTGCAATGGTTCTAAATGTAAAGCATATAAAGGGGAAAGATGAAATGCCTGTCTGGTTCCTCTATTCAAACAAAACTGATCAGAGGAACCCTTCCACATGAATTCTTGCCTCTAATCTTTCTTGTATCCTAATTAACCATGTTCTTGTATCAGGAAATACAAATGCTTCCATTGCCCTACTCATAAAAATCCTAGCTTACTCTATTGAATGCTTTCTCTGCATAATGACCCACTAACAACAGTGGTATTTTATTACGTTTAGCTTCCCTCTGAATTCTCAATGTTCTATTAATGACAAATGTTTGCCTTTCCTCACCTCCAGAAAACCACATTGATCTGTATCTTTCAAGTTTGTCAGTACCTTTGCCATTCTGCTAGCTATTGTAGACACAAACACTTTATAGTCTAAAATTGAAATGGGTTTATATAAAGATGGTCTTTAATGTTTTTACATAATATAGCCAGCACATCTTGCTTCTAAGATGTCGGTGTTGTACCTATTTTTAAAATAAGTGTTAAATAAAATGTTCCAGATCTTTATCACTTTCTTCCCTCACAACTTCCACAGGAATGTCATATTTTCCTGGAGACATTCCTGAAAGTTGATTTTACATCACTAATTTTATCATCGCCTTCTTGTCCTCCACTGTTAGTTGTTGAGCCTCATCTACCTCTAATCTTGGCATAATTGTCTTCCATAAATATTTCCATTTGTGCCTGTTATTTCCATATTACTCTGCTTTATTCAAATATTTATAACATTTCTGAAATATCTCTCAAACCTTTACAGGATCTATGGTTACCTTTTTTTTTTTTTTTTTTTTTAGTCTTCCGAAGTCTGGAGACAAACCTTTCTGTTACCCAAATCATTGAGCTATAGAAAGTTTCTAGCAAAGTTTTTGTGCTCGGGCATTAAAAAAAAAAAAAGCTGACAGCAATCTTTTAAACTCATGCATATTATCCAGATACTCCATTATTTTCTGTTTTAACACACTGCTTTTGTGCCTCTTCTTTGAGGTTCCCCTTATTCTACAGTGATTAAACCTTCATAAGCCTCCTCTATACAAGTCCAGTTCTTAACCATATCTCTTTTATTTCTTCCCTTTTAAAACTCCCTTTTCATTTTATCCTGCTCACTAGCTGTAACATCTGACTATATCTCTGTCCTTCCTACTAATTCTGAAGTAATTACCACTACCAGTTCCTGTCTAACAGGTGGACTGGAATGCTCCTGTGTCTCATTTTTACTAAACTACCCCCACATTTTTATCTTGGGCTTCTGAAATTTAGATATGTGTTGAAGCTTTCAATCAAATGCACATGTTCCTGTAAAATATTTTTTATGTAGTCTAGCCAGTTATTGTACCTTGGGGAACATGGAAGTTCTGGATGAGTACCTATTGCTGAATTCACTTTCATTCCAAATATCTTCAGAAATTTATCTCTCTTGTTAGGTAGTTCCCCTGATACAGCCACACTATTGAAATCAAGTCCCAATCCTCACCTTTAAGTAATATTCCCTGCTGAAAGTGGATTTCCCCCAAAATTTTCTTAAGCTTTATCATAGCAATTTTTGGTGGAATATAAACGCCAGCATAATCCTGGCCCCTTAGTACATGTCTACCATTATTGTCATCCCCCCCCTCTTCTATCACTATTGGTGCCCCTCTATCAATTAGTATAATTACTCCTCTTTTTCTTTGCCCCCAATGTTCTGCTGAAGGGCTGAGAAATCCTGGCTGTCAAATTCACATGTTCATTTCTTTCCAGATATGTCTCATGCAAGATTGCTATTTGCACTCTGCATTTCTTAATTTAATTCAATACTCATTCTTTTTTGTCTATATCTGTATGTTCCATGATATGGATAGTGTAACCATTTTGATAAAAAGCTGTTCCCACCAATTATACATGTCATTTTTTTGTGGATTTCCAATGTCCATGTTCCATACACCCATTAACAACTGGCATGTCGATCAGGATAAAGTTGTTTATCTTCATCTGAACATGTCACATTGTTAAGCCTTTTAATAACAATCCTGAAAGAAAAAAATACATTTTCAAAACACAATTTAGAATAAACAAAACTATGTTGTTGTTTGTCTTTTCCCGGTTAGGGATCGCCACAATGGAACTCCAGTCCGCTAATGATTGACAGTCAATTTTTATGGTGCTAAGGTGCCAGCCCAGTGCCCAACCTTCAATGAAGGCACACCCATTCACACATCTGTCGAACACCACTCAACCACAGGGAGGACATGCAGACTCCACAACAGAAGGCACTCCAGCTGAGAATCGAACAGAACCTCTTGCTGTGAGGCAATGCTACCGCGGCTTAAAACAAACAAAACTATGTACATCTTCAAAAAAAAATGAAGTTTAACCCTCCATATAGGAACAGTTGCTCCAAATCAACAACTGAACCCAGATGCATTAGACTCTGTTATTCACTTCCCTTAATTCCCAGCTGTTTCACTGTACCTTAAAATTTCTGCATTTCCCTCAGCAAAGAATACTCAGAAGTCTCAAGATTAATTGCGTACACCTGCAGACAGCAATGACTTTGGCTGATATCTTTGCAGACGTACAAAGCTTGGCATTTTAATGCCATATCATTTTTTTTTTCAAGCCTATGTGTTCATGGCTTAAGCCAAGGGCATTAGACATTCACCCTTGTAGAAAATAATCAGTGCACTTTTACACCAATCAGCCCAAGATCATAACTTTAAACTTACTTTTGTTATATTGTAAAGCCTAATTTCATGCAACCAAAAAATTATTTATTTTAATACCTTTAACACATCCAACAATAACCAGAGACTCAACACAGTTAAAAAATACAATTTAGTTCATACTGCATAGAAATTGCGCACTCTCTATATACACATACATACAACATGATATGTTTGATACAAATACTAATGAGAACACAAATTGCTTTACTTAGTTACCTCCCCTTCAGTGTCTTTCTAAACAATAATTACATAAAATGGGGTACATGCTTTACAGTCCATCCGCAAGATTTGTCCAGTTTTTCTTGCAAAGCCATATATTGTGACTGATGGCTTATAATCTTGCACTGATTTGCTAATTTCAGTGTTGCTGGTCGTCTTTCTGTATGTCTCTGTCTCAACACCTTACTCTGGTTCAAGTTTAAGGTACTCCTGATTCTTCTAGTCAACAACTCATGCTTTTTTTTTTTTTTTCCAAGCATTTTCCTTTTAAACACTAGAAACTGTTTCATTGAAAGTCTGAGCTTTACTATTGGACTTATGAGATGCAGTCTGTCCTGCTTGCTGGCTGAACTTCAGCAGTTTCAACCTCACAGCTGCCGCTTTGCATTCCATGACTGTTATGATGAATTTGCTTCTCTTCTGCTTGGCGTAGAGTGAATAGTCATTTTTCACAAACATGCTATTGTCCCCAAATTGTAATACTTTTCTCTTCAGCTCTTTCTGCTAGTATAATGACATCTTTACTAATACATGTATTGACTGTTTTGTTTGGAGCATACACTCATTGTCTCGTCTCAATTAACAAATCCTGCTGTGGAATATCAGTCCAGTTGCTTATTTGTGCTTTCATAAATTTAATCCAGTCTGTTTCTTCCAGTTTCTCTGGTAAAGCAGAAAATACCAGGATTTCTCTGTGAGTTGTCTTCTAATTCTATTTTTTTTGAAACCTTTCTTGAGAAGTTGTATACTCAACCTTTTCAACATATGATTTTTTTTAGTTGTATTGGTTTATCTGAATCAGCTAGTTAAATAAACCTGAACTGTTTTCTGTTCACCTTTTCTAATTTTCTCAGTGTCTTCTTTGCAGGTATTACCAGGTCTTATTTCTCAGTTTCTTTTTTCACACTTTAAGAGCTAAAATTAAGTTGGTGATCAGTGTGCAACCATCTTGGCAGTCATGCTGGTTGACTTCCTATAACCAAAAAGAATTTGGAAAAGACCCTTACCACTGTTTTTACAGTGTTTAGTAAAGATCACTTCCTTTGTAATTTTGACTAGGGTGACGGGCTCAGAAATCTGCCTGTATATTTGGCAATACTGCCCTAATTTAAGCATCAAATAAGATTGGATATTGTCTGCCTCCTTATTGCATAATCCTCCTTGACCAGGCCTTTCAAGATCTAGTTCAGGAGGTTCAGAACAAAAATGGGTACTTTTTTTTTTAAAGCTTTATGACCCCGTCCTTTACATCTACTGGTCTTCATTGCTCAGAAAGCACCACCCCATGCACACAATTGTATAATAAGCACCACTACATATTAAGCAGCACTTTTGTCAGCCATATCATAGAGGGAGTTAGTCAAACAAGTTTTTGCAATCCCAACTTGTGTATAACCACCTTTACTAGTAGTAGGATTGGACAGCCATGTCTTAGAGCTGTTGGGACCATCTCAGCAGAGGTTTTAGAACTAGTCCAAAGTCTGTCTTATTGGAACAGATAGAACCTGAACAGTTTTCTCACATTTTGTTTTGAAGGGGGTAGACATTTGGACCTTCCTGGGTTATTTTTTTTCCTCTCCATACCTTCACTAAGCACATTTGGTACATTGGGTTGGGAGGGTGGCCTAATGGTTAAGGTGTTTGCCTTACAAACACAAGGTGCAGGGTTTGAGTCTCACAAGGGATAATTGGCTAGGCTTACAATGTCTTGCAAGGGCAATTAGCTTAGTACTGACCTATGAACCTATTACATTCTGAATGGTGAATGCCCCAAGCATTGTGCCCTTGCTGCTACATGGCATCACTGGACTGGGATTATGCATTGTCTTATATCATGTACCTAGGTTCTGAGGAAGAATTTTTCATTAGTGTCCTGGAGAGGTATTAATTCTGGTACAGTGCCCCCATTTGGTCTTTTCTTATCACATGTTTAAGTGTGTTAGCTGTAGTGGTGAGGACCTTGCAGGAGAAGTATTTGTTCCCCTGCATGCACACTGAGTGAATCCTCTGATTTGGAGGCTCAGAGGGATGCAGATCTTTAATTGAGATGCATCTTTTTTGTAGTTCTTATAGGATCACCTTTGTAGCATAACTGGACATGCTTTGTTTATTGGACTTTCTTTTTGCATGGTGATGGCTCAAAAAGTCATAGGCATAAAAGTGAGGACATACCAAAGTTGGATTCTCCTGTACACTCACCACAGTTATCATCATTCTTTTCACACATTTAATATTTCAGAAGGTGCAATGAAACATGATGTCAGTGGTTACACACTTGAGCCCGTTAAACATATCACCAACCTGACAGGTTCTTGCAACAGATGTGTGATTGGCCTCGGCATAAAATGGCAAATCCTCCTAAGGAGCTGCAGTTTCTGTGCCCAACTGCCCTCTCAGCTCAAATTGTGGGTATTGGTGAAGAGGTTTTGCAGTCCCTCCTATCATATGACTACTGAAGCCAAGACACATGGCATCATCCCTCTGGAGGTCACCATACTATCAATATCCTGTTACACTGAAACCACCTTGTTTGGGCCTACATCTAGTTATCAACACTGGAAACAGCAATCTTCAGATTTTAAAAGAGAGATGGACCAAAATGAAGAGAGAACCACCAAGTGACTACCCAAGGCCTTCCTCACGCAAGCTGCCAGTCAAACCTCCTAACCCAA
This sequence comes from Protopterus annectens, assembly GCF_019279795.1. Taxonomy (NCBI): domain Eukaryota; kingdom Metazoa; phylum Chordata; order Ceratodontiformes; family Protopteridae; genus Protopterus; species Protopterus annectens. Next base: position 1,123,886,639 of record NC_056741.1, on the reverse strand, counting down.
AGTGTCTGAAGGTTGGTTTATCCCAGCCTCAACTGTTCAGCTTTCAGCCCCACTATGCATAGGTCACTTTGCATGAATTTTACAGTGCATCTCAGGACTTCATAGAGTTTATGAAAGTGAAAAAGTCTGCTCTTAGAATCCTTTCTGGTAAAAAAATAAAGGGGAATGTTCTGCCCAGATGGACTATTCTGTAGCAGAGGAACTAGCATATGTAAACCAACTCTCTTCAGCTTTTAACTGACTTGACAGCTAAAGTCAACTCTGTCCTCAACCACCACCTGAGGACCTTTCTTTTGGGGCTCTGTCTCTCAGAGTGAAGGAATCTCTTAACTGGGAGTCAAAGCAGTCCTCTGAGGCCCAAATTAGGTACAGACAGCTTCTTCACCTGCTTGAACCCATATTCTGGTTATCCCTACATTTCTTGAAGTCCTATTTGATATACTTCCTGCAGCTATATTCCTAGTCCTCTGCCAGCTCTATGGTATCGGACTGTTTTTACAGGGTTAATGATTACTATCAGCACTTGTACAAGAACCCAGATAGATGCAGGATCTGCTGTGGTGTCTCTGGATTCCAGTAAGGGATCTGTTGTTGCATTCTGGATCCCCTGTTGAGAGATTGGGTGGTAAGAAAACATGCACTTCAGCTTCTGTACCGAGTATGGTACCCTGCTGCTAGGTACGCAGTCACATACGAGAGAGCAGTTGAAACGTAAGGTAGAGGTGCTTCAAGATAGCCTTAAAAAGGCAGCAATAGATTTGTGCAACCTTAGTTCTTATGTGGCATGGCATTTCACAAAGTTTGGCGATGATGTATGCATCATACAGGGCAGCTGCTACTTGGCCAGTAGTCAGATGTGCCCAGCTGATGGGTCAACCCCTTCCTGAGCATCTTAAGGCACAGCTCCTGATGCGCTTTTAGATAAGGAGCTCTTCTTTGAGCTCTATGATGAAATGTTAGAGAAGGGGAAAACCACACAGTCTGTTAAAGACCTTTTTCAGTCCCCACTACCAAGAGGTCTTAGAAATTACACAAGCAAAAATTTGCCCTTTCCTCCCAAGCAGAGCAAAGGAAAAGCAACAAAAGGTGTGAAAACGATGAATCCGCCAAAAACTAGCACACTGACTCCAGTGGTACCCTTGAACCTTCACTCCAGTTCTACGAGGCTATGACTGTCTTCGGCATCTCTTTTGCCCCAGGAAATCCACCCTCCAATGAAATTAGGAAAATGATTGTTCCTTTTGCAATAGAGTGGGAAGAAATTACCCGAGACAAGCGGGTTTGCAAATATCATCAGGCTACTGGCTACCATTAAAAAAGGGGCGTTTCCCTCAATGCCCATACAACACTGACACCTAATTCCTCCACAAATGTAAAGTCTCCTAGAACATGTTCCATAGAAAGAAGACTTTCTTGTTTCAAGAAAAGAAGGGTCTTGGAGACGCATTCAGGACTTGATGTCCTACTAGTACCAAAGTTCAAAATGCTGATATAACCAAAACTGTTAATTTTGATCTTCTCTGGAACTCTTATTGTTACCCTGAAATTGAAAAATGCTTAGCTTCTCATCCCAAGAGCTCAGGCATGGATAATTCCAGAGTTGTAAAGACAGGTGTTCCTATTTCCAGTTCTGTAATTTGCTCTTTGTAAAGACCCTAGGCACAGTAAACAGGCCAAAGTACTTTGCTTCAATGACTGCCTTCTGCATGATAAAGGAGATGCAGGTTTTTCCTTACCTAGAGGCTGGTTTGATCCAGATCAGAAAAGCCATTCAAATCACCATGGACTATTTTTTGAGGATGGGACTATCCATAAACCTCCACAAATCCCATTTGAACCCCCTTCTTCTCAGGTTACATTCCTGGCAGGGAACTGGACTCAACAGAATACAAGTTTTTTCTCCCAGAGACAAAATTCTGTTCCTGTAGCAATACATCAACAAAATTACCAACTTCAGAGAATTCCTCAGGCTACTGGTTTACATGGCATCTGATGATGTCCTTTTCATTCATTCCTCAACTGATGGGTTTGGATCCAACTCGGACCCCCCCCCCCCAACTGATGAGCTCATTTACCTCGTCTCTTGCTGGGTGTGGAAGGAGCCGGATACTGTAGAGTCAATACCAAAAAGACCAGAGAAAATTTTAGCTCCCCCTAAAGACCTCTCACACTGGAGCACAGGAGTCCCACTCGATGCTATGGCTGCAGCCACAAAGAAGAAACTGGTAGAGCAAAGTTTTTCTGTCCACCCCCCCCCCCCCAACAGAGAGTGGAGAGCTTTGGAAAGATTTAGGAAGGGCGTGAAATTTCAGCAAGCTTTGCCCATAAATTGCTGTTTTACTTGGCACATTTTATGAGAACACAAAGTGATCTGTCCAAGGAGCTTGCCATATTTCTTTCTGGGTTTGTCATCCAATAATGGAAACAGAATCTCCTTGCAATAGGCCACCTTCCAATCCATCTGAAATGTGTCCATGAAGTTAATCTCACATGCAGCAAAAGGCACCTCACAGGCTGTGGGTTCAGGCATAGCCATCAGGAGACATGTGATTTTGTGGAGCTCTAAGTCTTCGTTCTTCAGTGTACTCTGACAGATCTTCCCTGTTTTGCCCCAAGATTAACAACACACTCTCCAGATGTGAACCCTATCTACCATGGGTGTATGTACTCCTCCAAGACCTTTCTGTAGGAATCAGTGAGGAGGTAAAAGAATGTGGTTTATGAACTCCCAGGGTCCTTTCCAAGATCCATATGGAAATAGTTTCCCCGGGGCAGAGTGGGGAACTCAAATGGAAGATGCAACCCTCACAGTAAACATAACCCACAGAACCAGGGCTTCCTTCTTAGATAAGTCCTATCAGCACTCCTGAAAGGAGGCCCAATTGTTCCCCTCTGCAGGCAGCTGGGGGATGTTTGCCTCTGCACCAGAGAGCCTGGCTATCTATTACAAAAGATTTGTGGGTGCATAAAGTCATATCTAGGCATTATACTGTACTATTTTATCTAGCCCCTCCCACCAATGTAAAGAAAATCTCCAATGTTTCACCCAGTCAGATGGAAGCAGCATCTCTAGAAATAAAAAGGCTGCTAGAGTCTTCCAAGAGGTCCCCCCAGACCAGAGAGGGTCCAGAACTTACTCAAGATTCTTCTTGATGCCAAAAAGACAGGGGACTTGAGACCAGTTCTGGATCTCAGCAAATTAAATCAGTTTGTACAGTACACAAAGCTTTGGATGGTCACGGTTCACTCCTTTTTGCCTCTGATGTAAAAGGACGATTAGATCTGCTCAATAGATCTTCAGGATGCATACTATCACATTAAAATGAACAGGTGCCCCAGAAGATACCTGCACTTCTGGCTGGGAGCCGGTCATTACCAATTTAAAGCACTGCCTTTTGGTCTCATCACAGCCCTGGTATGTTTACCAAATATATAGCAGTGGTAGCAGTTCACATGAGACTGCTGGAATTCTGAGTGCTTCCATATCTAGACCACTGGCTCCTAACTGCCCCAACCAAGCATTGAGTTCTGCAGGCAAGAAACTACTTGCTCCAGTTATATGTTCATGTGGGAAATCGCTGTCAATTATAACAAATCTTATGTCACACCTTTGCAGAGCCTTGAGTTTATAGGTGCTCATCTGAGCAGTCAGATGGGGATTCAGGCAGTGAGACATTTTCCTGTGGTACTTTTGGTTAGACACATGGTTGAAGTGAATGTCTGTTGTGGATTCCCTGTGGGCTAAGACAAGCACACACTGCCTTTCTCACAGTTTTGTAACCAAGTGCATGGGGACGGAAGTAGTAATGAGTATTGTGCTCACTGTATAGTGCATGCTTATGTAACTACAACATGTAGAAGTGTAGTACAGCATGGAGGAGATCTTGCATGATACTATAGTCACACTTATGCACCAGTATACATTTTAGGTAGGTAATGTCCCCTAGACACTGTGAAGGGAGTAGTGGTCCACACACATATCAGTTATAAAGGGACTGCATTTTTACTGCCACTGACATGCCCACTGTCAAGCCTTTTGCTGCTTGCCATGCTGCCTTGGGGCCATGGGCATTATTTTCCCCCTGTACATTTGGTTAATGAAGTTGTGGGCATGGCACTGCATTCTTTTTGAACACAAGGAACTTGCAAAGCCATATTTCTTTGCAGATGAATGTCACTTCAGCCATGCATCCCCAACCAAATGTACCACAAGTAAATGTCTTGCTGCCTAGGCACCTGAACCCATCACTCCCTCTACTCAAAGATACTGAGGTCCCAAGTCAAGAAAGTGTTTCAAATTCTTCTATTCCAGACCGATTTATTTGGCAAGCCCTGCAATCAGTGTCAGCTGTTTTCACTCTTGTTCATTTTGCCAGGTTCCATGTGCAAATTCTTCAATGGACACTTTCAATCCATTGGTCCATTCTTCAACATCCATTGACTGCTCCAGTCAAGATTACACAAGCGTACAAGAGATATCTTCTTTGGTGGATTCATTCAAACCAGCTCTGCAAAGGCCGTCCATTTGTTGTTCTCCTGCCCACGGCCACTGTGACCACAAATGTCTCCCAGTTGGGGGCACTACTTGGGAAGGACAGTCCAAGGTGGATGGTTCCCCCGAAGAGTCAGAGATGCATATCAATGTTCTGGAGAGGAGAGCAGTCCTAGCTTCGCAAATCTTTCGAGACATTCTCCCATATGGGACAATTGCCATTCAGACAATATGTCAGTTGTCTGGTACATCATCAAAAAAGTCCTCATCCAAAACACGGTCGCACAAGAGTCACAAATAGCACCACAAGGTGAAGCACACCAGCAGTACTATAAAAATCTTCTTTAATGAGAATTGAGGTTAAGTGCTTTCACCCACTAAACTAGGCTTCATCAGAACACTGTTACAAAATTTGACATCCATTAAAATGCTGTTTTTGACGCCAAAAAAAAACAACAATTAAGGCATTTTCTCAAAGTGAAAAGGTACAGTATATGCTTCATGTTATTCACATAAATTCTGAATAATATTATGTACACCACTTGTCTAAGTGGAAAATAAAAATTCAACTGTATGATAAATACATCACTCCAGTGTATTACATAATTCCAAACAATTATAAAACATCAAAATATTAAATGTTAAGTTGTCCATCTCGCCTTCATTCTTGCTGGATGGGTTCGGAGCCGATCCTCGGCTCCGACTCGGCCACTCTAAAAGCTCGAGAGTTGGTTCCACCGGCTCGAGGCTCCCCTTATATCCCACAATGCTAGGCGGTAATACCTCAGATCTCGTTTGCCGCTACAGCGATCGAGGTGTGTTGTTTCTACCGGCTTCAGGTCAGTTCATATAGATTAGTCTATAGTTAATTTAAGCCCCTTTATTTTAGTTTTTACTCTATTACCCTTAGTTGAGTGGATTTTGACCCTTTCCTACCTGTTTATCCACCTTTTTTTCCTCAAGAACTTATTAGTTCTTTCCTTAGGCCTTCGGGCCCTTCCATCCCCTTTATTAGTGGAGTGTATGTGTTTGTAGGGATTTAAAAAAAAAAAAAAAAAAAAAACTAACTAAATTTATTAGTTTAATTTTAGTTAACCTTAGTTGATAGTGTAATCGGTGTGTTTGTGTTGTTTGGTGATTACACTTTTTTCCTTGAAAAAATGTCTAAGGATTCAAAGGTCTCAGGCTTCAAGAAGTGTGACTCGTGCTGTCAGAAAATGTCTCTGACAGACGGTCACACTTCTTGTGTGTACTGCCTGGGACCTTTACACCTGCAGGACTCTTGTGCTGTATGCCATGGCTTCAGCCCTAGAGTCCTGCAGGAAAGAAAAAATAAGCTTATATTACGAGGCTTATTGAAGCCTGAGGATCCCCAGACTCTTTCTTCGGGCAAACCCTCCAAGCCTTCTAGGTCATCGGCTCCAGTGTCTGAGTCGACACCTAAGGCTTCGAAGTCTGCTACAACATCGGCTCCGGCTGGAGCCGATGAGATTCTAACTCTTATTTCCTCGGTTCCCTCGGCTCCGGCCGGAGCCGAGGTGTTGGAAATCACGGAGTCGGCTCCGATAAAATTATTGGAACCGACAACTAGGAAAAGGTCTAGGTCACCGTCTCTTGGCTCCGTTCATTCGGCTCCAGCATCTCCCTTGCTGTCTGAATGGAGCCATAGATCTCACTCCTCTAGGTCGTCGAGACTATCGGACCATGACCTTCAGAGGGTAGTGAGTCGACTTCTTAAGTCCGAGGCACTGGCCCAAATGCTTCAGAGCCCGACTCAGCAGTCGATGCTTAATCCTATTTCTCAAAATGTTCCTCCTCCGACTCCTTTGAGTTCGGAGCCGGGGCATTTCAGACCTGAGACTGTGGCAGCGTCGGAGCCGATACAATTGTCTTCGGCGCCGTCGTCTGCTCAGTTTTCTTCATTGGAGGAATCTTGGCGCCGGACTTCCCTCATCGGCTCCGAGGGGGTGAGTGGCATCGGACCCTTGTCTGACCCCGCTCTCCCTCTCGGTGCTGGTGAGTTCAGCTCCGACATCGGCCTCAGAGCCATCACTGTCGGTGCAGAGGGAGATTTTCAGCTTTTCGGAGCGGAGACCTCTGGCTCTGCCTGACAGGGGTGCTTTCGAGGTCATGCGGAGTGTGTTGGAACCTGGTTCAACTCCACAGTCGGCTCCGTCCACCCCTCCCTCCTTGGTGCCTCAGGTAATTTCTACTCACTCCCTCATCCCAGACCGCAGAGAGCCAGCTCCTCAAGAATCCCCTGTGGGGATTTCATCCTCTTCCGAGGCCTCTCCTGAATTGGCAGGAGAGCCCCCTAGGAAGAGAAAGTGCAAGAGGAAGCACATAGACTCACCTGAGTCTGTCACCTCTGACACGGATTTAGAGGATTCTGAAGGTTCCCCCTGTTCCCCCTCTAAAGATGTCTCCTTTGCAGACATCCTGGAGATCTTAAAACAGAGGGGGAATTGGCCAGCCCTTAACCCTTCGGAGGATGAATCTGTGTATCTTGAGGCGTTCGGCTCTCGCCCTTCCACCTCCTGGGTGTCCCCCCCCTTTGACCCCCTTATGCAGGTGGTAGCAAAAAAGGTTTGGACGGCTCCTGACTCTGTGGATCCCACCCCCAGGAGACCTTCAAAGTTTATTACAGCACCAGCAGACAAACAATTTTTGACTAAAGGAGTTTCTGTGGATGCTATGGTGGTAGCTGCTGCCACCAAGAAGGAACTAACTGATCCTTCAGTGCCTGTCCATCCCCCTAACAAGGAATCTAGGTCTATGGACAGGTACGGGAAGCGGATGTTTTCGTCAGCGACCTTTTCAATGCGTTCGCTGAACTACCTCTGTCATTTCACTCGTCTTCAAAGAGACTTGATCAAAGAAGCGAGTGAGATGTTAAAGGATCCAACAGCTGCGGGTTTTCAGGATAAGATGAATGCTCAGCTGGCAACCCTCAATTCGATAGCTAACTCCTCCATGCGCCTTCTTTCATATGCGGCTGATGGAGCGAGCAGAGCCGCAGGTACAGGTGTGGCCTTACGCCGGCATGCCTGGATGCGGCTATGCAATTTTGCGGATCCCTTTAAGACGTCTTTCACTAATTCCCCGTCTGATGGATCGTCCCTTTTTGGTCCTCAAGTGAAAGAAACCCTGACAAGGTGCGAGACGGATGGCAAAACTCTTTCTGCCGGAGTCCGTTTTTCTACTCCTTCTAGGCCTTACCCCAAGGGCCAGAAAAGTGGAAAGATGTGGTTCCGCAAGCAATCTCAAGGGGCTTTGCCTGACGCACAGAGTCGGTTCCCCTCTAGAGGCAGAGGGGGGAACAATAATGGTAGATGTCGCCCTAGAGGCGGGGGGGGGTCCGCAGAACCAGGGCAATCGAGAAACCTTTTCCGATAAGCCCTTTCAGCATCCCTGAGGTGTTGCCCGACTGTCCACCTTCGGAGGCAGTTGGGGGAAGATTATCACTGTACCCAGAAGCCTGGCGATCTCTAACTCAAGACAAGTGGGTACAGTCCATCATTTCCGAAGGCTATTCCATTCCGTTCTTTCGCATTCCAAATCAATCAAAAAAGTCCCTTCCAGATGTTCCACCCACTCAAAGGGATCAAGCAGTGTTAGAAATATCAAAGTTGCTTGCAAAAAGAGCCATTCAGCCAGTTCCAGCAGACCAGCAAGGATCCGGAATCTACTCCGAATTCTTTTTGGTTCCAAAGAAAACAGGGGACTGAAGGCCCATTTTGGATCTCAGCATCTTGAACAAGTCCATCAAGAAAACAAGATTTCGGATGGTCACGTTGCAATCCATCCTACCCCTATTGGGAAAGGAAAACTGGATGTGCTCTATAGACCTCCAGGATGCGTACTATCATATAAAAATGAACAGACGCTCCAGGAGATTCCTCCGCTTCAGGCTGGGAACCAGTCACTTTCAATTCAGAGCCCTGCCCTTTGGACTCACCACAACCCCCCGGGTGTTTACCAAATGCATGGCAGTGGTTGCCTCTCACCTGAGACGTCAAGGATTCCAGGTGTTTCCATACTTAGACGACTGGCTCCTTACAGCTCCCACCAAGCATCTTCTACTACTTGCCAGAGACTACACTTTTCGCATATTTCGAAAGCTAGGTATCTCAATAAATTGCGAAAAGTCTGTTTTGTCGCCTTGTCGTGCTATTACCTTCATAGGCGCAAATCTAGACACAGTCAGCATGTCTGCGAGACTCACAGACCAAAGGATAGCAGACATACACAAACTAGTCTCTCCTTTTCCACAGCAACAGAGTCAAAGTCAGATTAGTCCTAAAAGTACTGGGGATTATGGCAGCTGCTATCCCTCTACTTCTATTAGCCAGATTTCACATGAGAATCTTACAGTGGATGCTCTTCACACAGTGGTCATACCAACAACTTCCAATGTCCCACACCATTGTGATAACGCAAGCATGCAGGAATCATCTTTGGTGGATTTCTTCCCCCCAGCTCTTCTTAGGAAGACCTTTTGTCCCTCCCCCTCCAGTTGCTACTCTGACAATGGACACCTCCCTGATCGGGTGGGGGGGCATTATCAGGGCAGGACAGTCCAGGGCATATGGCAACCTTACGAACGCCACTTGCATATAAATGTTCTAGAGATGAGAGCAGTGCTTTTAGCGTTGCAAGCCCTTCAAGACTCTCTTCCGATGGGAACGATAGCAATCCAGATGGACAACATGTCTGTGTGGTATATCAACAAACAAGGCGGAACCAGATCCTACCCCCTATGTCAAGAGGCACTCAGACTGTGGCAATGGGCGATTTCTTCTCAGCGGTTTCTGATAGCAACGCACATCCCCGGGAAGTCCAATCTCATTGCGGACAAATTGAGCAGAGCTATTCTCATGCCTCACGAGTGGTCTCTGAAAAATTCAGTCTTGGAAAAAGTTTTTCTGAAGTGGGGCCAGCCTTGCTGCGACCTTTTTGCTACTCCCCAAAACAGCAAGTGCAAAGATTATTTCACCCTCTTTCCTCTACCAGGCCATCCCAGCAGAGACGCTCTAGTCCAAGTTTGGCCCCGAGGACTTCTGTATGCATTTCCTCCCTTCCCATTAATTTCTCAAGTGATACAGAAAGCCATCGCTCAGAAAGCTTCCTTGATCCTCATTGCCCCTTACTGGCCTCGACAGGTTTGGTTCCCCTTTCTGCACCATTTTCTGTTGGAGCAACCCTGGCATCTGGACCTAGTTCCAGATCTTTTGACCCATCAGTCGGGTCAGTTACATCGCTCCCTCCCCTCTCTGAACCTCACTGCTTGGTTCCTCCAATTCCAACCCTAGCCAGGCTTCCTCTAATATCTCACTCAGTTCGAGATATTTTAATAGCTTCCCATAAATCCTCCACTCGGAAGATTTATCTTAGTAAGTGGAAACGTTTTTCCTATTGGGCACAAGGAAGGGACATAGATCCTTTCACTGCTCCCATTCAAACGGTCCTTGATTTCTTAGCCGAATATTCCACGCAGGTTCGTCTCCTTCTACTCTTAAGGTTCAATTGGCAGCTATTTCTAACTTTCATGTTGGAATCTCAGATTCTGCCATCATGTCTCACAAGCTTTGTAAAGCTTTTTTGAAGGGAGTTTTTCTTCTCAAGCCTCCTATCAGAAATCCTCCTCCTTCTTGGGACCTTAACTTAGTTCTCACATCTTTGATTCTTCCCCCTTTTGAACCTGCAGCTTTGTGTTCAATGAAATTGCTATCCTGGAAGACACTCTTTTTGGTAGCCATTACTTCGGCTAGAAGAGTCTCGGAGCTTCATGCACTCTGCAGTCTATCCCCTTACCTTTTGTTTCATAAGGATAGGGTATCCTTATGGACCAACCCATCCTTCTTACCCAAAGTAGCCTCTCAGGCAAACCTAAATCAAAACATTGACCTTCCTGTGTTTTTTCCTAACTATTCTAACAGGTCTGAACAAAAATTACATTGGCTAGATGTTCATCGACAATTAAGGTATTATTTGGATAGGACCAAACAGACCAGAAAGGCTGACCAACTGTTTGTTGCTTATGCAGAAGGCAGAAAGGGCCTTCCAGTTTCGAAAGTATCACTCTCCAGATGGCTTACATCCTTTATTTCTTTTGTGTATGAGGTTAGGCATCAAACGTTACCAAACAAACCTAAGGCTCATTCAACTAGAGCTTTGGCTACTTCTATAGCTTTCTAAGACAGGCTGCCTATTGATACGATTTGTGCAGCAGCTACATGGGCTACTCCTCACACCTTCATTTCTCATTATAAGTTGGACCTAGCTTCTAGACACAGAGCTAATTTTGGTTCCACTGTACTCAAGAGTCTGTTTCGATAGGCCACCCCGGACAAGGTGCTAGGGACGCGGTCCCATCCAGTAAGAATGAAGGCGAGATGGACAACTTAACATATAGAAGTTATGTTCTTACCATAACGTTCCATGTTAGTTGTCTTCTTCTCGCCTTCTTTCTTGCGTCCCACCCTCCTTCCCCCTAGCATGGACAGACCTAGAGGAGTTTGATTGTGACCTTTTTTTCCTACCACCTCTATTGGTATATGTATATACTGTGTTATGTATATATTCCCTCATCAGGTTGTAGGTCACCTTCCTTCTGTCATCTTATAGAGGTGGGGTTTCCCCTTTCCAGTATTTCTGGATTTTCTCCTGGCTGGGCCTAGCTTACAAACGAGATCTGAGGTATTACCGCCTAGCATTGTGGGATATAAGGGGAGCCTCGAGCCGGTGGAACCAACTCTCGAGCTTTTAGAGTGGCCGAGTCGGAGCCGAGGATCGGCTCCGAACCCATCCAGCAAGAAAGAAGGCGAGAAGAAGACAACTAACATGGAACGTTATGGTAAGAACATAACTTCTATATATATATTATATGAATAATAAAATAATGTTGAATAATGTACATACATATATATGTTCACCTTGTTGTGGTGCTATTCGTGACTCTTGTGCATTCATGTTTTGGATGAGAAGTTTATAGTCGATAGAATGCTCGATGTGAAGTTGTTATATCTCGCTGTTTATTCTCACTGATGGGCTCGGAGCCGATCCTCAGCTCCAACACGGCCGACAGCAAAGCTCAAGGTTTGCCAGTAGCTCGAAACCAAGCCCCTTATCCCACAATGCACTGCTGGAATTACCTCAGATCTAGTTTGCTGTGGCAAGAGAGATCTTGGTAATCCAGCTATCTTGGACCATTGTGGGAAAAATAACAGCAAGTTTATGAAAAAAAAAAACCTTTACTTTTGTTACTAAAATAGTTGTGTGTTAATATCAGGTTGTTTATTAATATAATATATAGTTTATGTAGTTTTACACAGTTTAAATAGTTAGTGCCCAGTTGGCTTCTTGGTTGGTGTGGGCCTTTAGCCCTATTTACTCTTATTAGTCTTTCTAATAGTCAGGGTTCTTCTCTGTGGTCTCTCAGCCCTATATTTGTTATCTGTAATTCTATTATAGTTAGTGCCCAGTTTGGGCTTAGTAGTTTTGTGGATCTTTACAAGTGAGTAAGAACTTTTTTGTCTTACTCTTTTCAGTTTTACTGGTTTGTACTATGTCGGATGAAAAGGAGAAATCCCATCCTAAATCGGGATTCAAAAAAATGCCCAGATTGTGGGCAGAAAATGTCCATCACTGACAGACACATTCAATATGTCTACTGTCTGGGGGCTAAATACCTCCAAGACACTTGCAGCATTTGCCATTCCTTTTCTTCAAGAGTCCTCTTGGAGAGGAGGAAGCTAACAGACGGGATTGCTACAGCAATCCTTTTCTGAGGTTTTGAGTAGCCATGAGGGTACTAGCTCATCCTCCAAATCCTCAAAATCCAGATCTTCAGATAAAGTGACAAAAAAGGCAAAAATTTCAGGAGTAGGGTCATCGGTTCCACAGACCTCGGAACAGATTTTACCTTTGATTCGGAGCCAGCTCTCTGTTTCGGAGCCAGTCTCTGAAGTTCCTTCTTCCCCTCTGCTCCAGTCAGCACCTTCGGTGCGGTGCATTCAGCTAAGTCCTCAGTCAACTTTTCAGATTTGGACATGGATTGGCTAGTGCAGAAGCTTTTACAGGCACCAGGACTTGCCAAATTGTTGTTGGCCCCGATCAGCTCGTTGGTGCCGAAGACCATGGAACCAGATTTGTCTACTCCTCCTCCGAGCCGTACTGGACTTTCGGAGCCGAAGGAAACTGAATCGATGGTTGTCGAACCCTTGGAGCCGATACCTGCACCGGTGTTATCGACTCCATCTACTCGGATGCCCTCGGCACCAACCGTGGACTCTAGGAGCCGACGCTCTCTCTTCGGGTCCGGGGAGGATAGTCAAACTGATTTTTCGGTGCCGACTCTTCCTCTCAGGGCTTCGGCTCGGATGAGCTTGGCTCGTACTTCGGGCTCGGAGCCCAGGGTTTTGGTGTGGGAGGATCAGAAGGTGTTCTCGGGTCTGTCCACTCCTCTTGTCAGAGCCATGGTGCCTTCGATGCTAGGAGGAGAGTTTTGTCTCCAAAGACAACATCAGCATCGGTTCAGCCTTCCCTCTCCCCTCAAGCTCCTGTGTCTGTTTCTTCATCTACCGGTCCCTCTAAGCATAGAGACCCCGAGCCTCAAGTACCCCCACAGGGCATCCCCTACTCTTCTGAGACCTCCCCAGATCCTCCCACTGAGGAGGTGCCCAGGAAGAGACTGTGTAAGAGGAGGCACTTAGACTCCCCACAGGAGTCTGACATCTGACACGGATTTAGAGGAGTCAGAAGGGTCCCCTCGATCCCCCTCTGAGGATATCTCCTTTGCAGAGATACTAGAGATCCTTAGTCAGAGGGCCAATTGGCAATCCAAGACCCCTACTGAGGAGGAGTCCGTGCTCTTGAAGGCTTTTGGGTCTCAACCTTCCACTTCTTGGGTGTCTCCACCTTACGAGCTCATGGAACTGATTTCTCGTAAGGCGTGGGAGTCACCGGAGGCCATGGAACCTGTTCCTCGTAAGCCCAATAAATTCATGTTTGTCCCAGTGGACAAGTCATTTTTGACAAAGGGAGTGCCTGTTGATGCCATGGTGGTAGCTGCAGCCACCAAAAAGGAAGTATCTGAGACATCCACCTCTATCCATCCCCCTAACAGAGATTCTAGGGTCATGGATAGATATGGGAAGCGCATGTTTAGTTCAGCGACTTTTTCTCTGTGATCACTGAACTATTTAACTCACTTTACGAGACTACAGAGAGATCTCCTGAAAGAGCTAGGAGATACTCTTCAGGGTACGGTAGTTACAGGGGTGGCTGACAAAGTCAATGCCCAGCTCGCTACCCTAAACTCAGTGGTAAACTCATCCATGCATCTCATATCCTATGCAGCTGATGGTTCAAGTAGAGCCGCTAGTTCAGGCATTGCTCTTTGAAGACAAGTCTGGATGCATCTCTGTTCCTTTGCGGAACCCTTTAAGTCTTCCTTTATTAATACCCCATTCGATGGATCATCACTGTTTGGGCCCAAAGTAAAGGAAACTAAGCAGGTGTGAGCAGGAAGGCAAGACCTTATCTGCTGTTGGAGTCAGTTTTTCGACCCCTACTCGGCCCTACCCCAAGGGCCCTAGGGGAGGGAAAATGTGGTTCCGAAAAGCACAGGGAGCATTTCAGGACACACATGGAGAAACCCTCTCTAGAGGCAGAGGAGGGGGTTATAATGGAAGATGCTGCCCCCCCAGCAGAGGGGGTCTGCAGCAACAGAGTGACAGGGGTCAGTTCTCCAGTCAACCCTGTCAGCGCCCCTGAAAGGGGGCCTGACTGTTCAGCTCTGGAGGCAGTCGGGGGTCACTTGTCTTTGTACCCAGAAGCCTGGCTAAACATAACATTAGATACTTGGGTACAAAGCATCATTTCCAGAGGATATTTCATACTGTTCTCTTCCCCTCCCATTCCTGTAAAGAGAATCCCAGATGTTCCACTCAATCTCAGGGAACAAGCAATCGTAGAGGTCCACAGATGGCTAGAAAAAATTGTCATCCAACCAGTCTCAGCAGACCAAGTTGGATTCAGAACTTACTCAAGATTCTTTTTGGTACCAAAGAAAACAAGGGACTGGAGACCTATCTTGGACCTCAGTGGACACAACCAGTTCATAAAGAAAGAGAAGTTCATAATGGTCATGCTTCAGTCCATTCTTCCCTTCCTAGGGAAAGGCGATTGGATGTGCTCCATAGATCTCAAGGATGCGTACTATCACATAAAGATGAACAGACACTCCAGAGATCATCTGCGCTTCCGGCTGGGAGCCAATCATTACCAGTTTCGAGCTCTGCCCTTTGGTCTCACTAGAGCCCCCAGAGTGTTCACCAAATGCATGGCAGTGGTCATGGCTCACATGAGATGTCTAGGATTCCAGGTGTTTCCATACCTAGACGATTGGCTCCTCACCACTGCCGTCAGGCATCAAATGACTCAGGCAACACAATACACTCTGACACTCTGCCATCAATTAGACATTACAATCAACTTCAAAAAGTCTGCCTTATTGCCATCACAGCATACTGTTTTTATAGGAGCAGAGTTAGATACCTCAACTACCACTCTACGTCTCCCTGTTGAGTCTCTCTTCTCCACCAAAACATCAGCTAACTGGTGTCAAAGAACAAAGCTACAGCAGCAGAGATATTGAAGACAGCAGCAATCCTGGCTATACCACTTGCAAGGATGCATACGCAAATTCTTCAATGGCTTCTCTTCGCTTAGTGATCTTACCAGAAACTACCGATGCACCACATGATTCTCATCATGGATTCTTGCAGGAGAGACCTTCAGTGGTGGTTGACATCTCTTCATGTCACAATCAGAAGACCCTTTGCCCCCCTCCCCCCAGTAGCCACTGTGACCACGGATGCTTCCCTGATAGGGTGGGGGGAATTTTCAGGGAAAGACTGTCCAAGACACATGGACAGATCAAGAATCACATCTGCACATCAGTGTTCTAGAGTTGAGAGCAGTGCTTCTGGCGTTGCAGTACTTTCAGGACTCTCTCCCTCTAGGAACTATTGCAATTCAGACGGACATGTCAGTAGTCTGGTACTTGAACAAGCAAGGCGGAACCAAGTCTTACCCCCTTTGTCGAGAAGCCCTCAGGGTCTGGCAATGGGCTGTGTCATCCCAGCATTTTCTGTTAGCAATGCACACCCTGGGGAAATCCAACGTGATAGCGGACAAGCTAAGTAGGGCGATATTGCTCCCTCATGAGTGCTCTCTCAAACAATAGGTTGCGGAGTTGATTTTACGCAAATGGGGCCAGCCTTGCTGCGACCTTTTTGCCAGCCACATCAATTCAAAATTCAGAAGCTACTTTGCCTTAATACCACCTCCCGGTCATCCCCCGAGAGATGCACTTTTACATGATTGGCCCCCGGGTCTCCTTTATGCATTGCCACCCTTCCCATTAATACCCAGATTTTTACAGAAAGCAAAATTGCTGGGAAGTACTCGTATCCCCCTACTGGCCTCAACAGATTTGGTTTCCGTTTCTCCACCATCATCTGTTGGAAGATCCATGGATCCTGTACCCAGTTCCGGACCTTCTGACGCACCCATCAGGCGACCTTCATCCTTCACTGCAGTCCCTGAAACTGACTGCTTGGCTAATCCACGTCCCCTAATTGCCAGGCTTCATTCAATTTCAGAAGATACAAGACAAATTCTCTTGTCTTCTCACAAGCCATCTACCAGGAAATTGTATGGCAGTAAATGGAAAAGGTTCTCAATTTGGGCCAACACGCAGAACATTGACCCTTTCCGAGCTCCGCTATCTTCTATTTTAGAATTTTTGACAAAAAATTTTAAGGAAGCGGCAGCAGCTGCTACAGTTTGAGTTCAGTTAGCTGCCATCTCAAATTTTCACCTTGGGTTTGGTGGCTCAAATGTTATGGGCCATAAATTATCTAAGACTTTTCTTAAAGGCGTTCTTCATATGAGACGACCGATCAAAATTCCCTATTCTCCCTGGAATTTAAACCTTATGCTGTCTCAAATTATTCTTCCACCTTTTGAACCAGCATCTTCTTGTGATCTCAAATTTTTATCCTGGAAAACAATATTTCTTGCGGTCATTACTTCTGCCTGCAGAGTGTCAGAACTTAAAGCATTATCTATCAGGCCACCCTACATGATTTTCCATGCTGATAAGAGTATCTCTCAGAACAAACCCCTCGTTTTTACCTAAAGTCTGTTCCGAGTCCAATATCAATCAGGTCATTGAGCTGCCAGTCTTTTTTCCTAACCACTCTAGCAAATTGGAATATATGCTGCAGATGCACAAACTTGATAGTCACAGACAGCTCAGATTTTATCTGGACAGAACTAAGGATATTAGAAAATCAGACCAACTTTTTGTATCCTTCTCAGAAGCAAGAAAAGGCAATCCAGTGGCTAAAACAACCTTATCTAAATGGTTATCTGATTGTACATCCTTTGTTTATGAAAATGCGAGCATGCCATTAACATACAAACCTAAGGCTCATTCTACCAGAGCAGTCTCTGCGTCTTCTGCTTTTCAAGCTAAATTGCCCCTTGACAATATTTGTGCTGCAGCCACTTGGTCTAAGCCTCATACCTTTATCACGCATTACAAAGTAGATAAGGCTTCAAGGGACAGGTCTTCCTTTGGTTCTATGGTATTGAAGAACATAAACCCATGAGCCACCCAGGGCTGAGGATGCTAGGGACGCTGTCCATCAGTGAGAATAAACGGTGAGATTTAACAACTTCACAAAGAAGTTATGTACTTACCATTACGTTCCATGTGAGTTGTTTATCTCGCCTTTATTCTCACATCCTTCCCTCCTTTCCCCTCCTGGCTGACTGTTGAGAGAGGCTAGTACCATCCTGGTTATTCAATATTTCTTCTTCCCCTTTGGGAAGTGTTCTTGGTAGAAATACATAAAAGGGTATGTATATGTTTATATATATATATATATATATATATATATATATATATATATATATATATATATATATATATGTATATACTGTTACTCATAGCAAACAAGATCTGAGGTAATTCCAGCAGTGCATTGTGGGATAAGGGGCTTGGTCTTGCTACTGGCAAACCTTGAGCTTTGCTATCGGCTCCGAACCCATCAGTGAGAATAAAGGCGAGATAGACAACTCACATGGAACGTTATGGTAAGTACATAACTTATTTTTCATTTACATCAGCAAAAAAGGAGGAACCAGATTTTACCCTCTTTGTAGAGGAGCAATGAGTGTGTGGCAATTTGTAAACGCTTCCAGTCGTTTGTAATATCAATGCACATTCCAGGGAAATCTAACACAATTGTGAACAAACTAAGCAAGTCCATTGCCTTACGAGTGGTTGAGAGGTTTTTCCATTGACAGAACCAGATGTGTGCGATCTATTTACCTCTCTCCTTAACCACAAATGCAGCAGGTTCTTCACCTTAACTCCTCCAATGGGGAAGTTGCCAAGAGATGCTGTAGTCAATGACTGACCCTCTGGTTTTCATAGGTGTTTACTACGCTAACCACCACAAGGGCCTTTTCAAGCCTAGACATGCATCCCAAATGTCTAACAAGCTCTGATACCCATGATAACTATAATTATGGGCCTGGGAGATTAACCATTTATAGGTTACCTGTGTCCATTAGAAGCATAGGTGCCAAACCAGGGATGAATTTCTGGTTTCCCTTCCAGTTGTCCAAGTTGCACTTGAATTGGGTTAGGGAGGAACTCTGCTTCACATGGATGGGCAGCCTGTTCCATAAATGGGGCAGTCTCTGGGATACATAGCTCTCTCTCCAGCAGGTCCTGTTTATAGAACAGGTAATTCTGGCGTGGTTTGTTCTGTGGATATGCAGGAGGCCCATTAGAGTAATGTCTGACAATGCCCTGTATGCCAGGCACAGATCTCCCCTCAAAGGCCTGTAGGAGACCATACAGAGATAGGGCCTTGAGGCCATCTGCATTGGACATATTACTTAAGCCCTGTATTCTTTTCATAAGAAACCTCTGTGAACGTTCCAATTGTTAGATACGCCTGGTTATCTACATACCAAATGAAGGGGCATTGTATTCAATGACAGGTCTGATGAATACCAAATAAAGTGGAACAATGACCTCCTTGGACTTAGATGCCATACCTTTGTTTATAAGTTGCTCAGTATAGAATGATTTCCTCACCACTGAAGACATGTGATGATCAAAGGCTAGATTACTATCTGTGTGTCCCCAAGTCCCTGACTACTGGGTCAACTCTTAGGGTATGTTGTCAATATGATAGTTACCAAGGGTGCATGCCTTCCCAAAGGATACTATTATGCATTTCTTGGCATTTAGTTTTAGTCCATAGCTCTGACACCAGTTGTTTGTGTCAGCCCCTCCTGCGGAACATGTGTCAGTGTGAGATTCAGTGACCACTCCTAATTTGCAATCATCTGCAAATTCAGTCAGCCAGAGACCACTGACATTGGCCTTGACTTCTGAGAAGTAAATACCAAAAAGGAGCGGTCCAAGAACTGATCCCCGAGGGACTCCACTTGTGACTGGCCTCTTTGTAGAGGTAGACTCCCCAATTCTAACTTCCTGGGTCCTGTTGGTGAGCTAGTTGGCTATTCATGAGATGACATTAAGGTTTGTACCTAACCTCTTGAGTTTGTCAACAATGCCTGAGTGGGTTATTGTTTCAAATGCCTTGGCCAGGTCAAGGTAGGCAGTGAGAATGATTTTGCCCTCCTCCATTGCTTTGGTGACCTTCTCAAAGAAGTTCACCAGATTGAATAGGCATGATCTGCCCTTGACAAAACCAAACTGGTTTGGGTCCAGTATCTGGAGGTATGCTATATCTCTATTGATCATCTGGCTTTACATATAACACTAATGAGACTTATGGGCCTACAGTTTCCTGGGTCTCTAGATGGCCCACCTTTGTGCAGAGGGATGATTGTTGCCTTTCTCCATTCATGAGGCACTAAGCCTCCTTGGAGTCTACAGTTAAATAGTAATCCCAGAGGCCCGGATAGGTCCTGTTCCATGCTATTTAGAAGGCATCCTGGGATATTGTCTGGGACCATTGATGCAGTGTTTGTGGTCTTAGAGAGAGCATTCAGGATCTAATGATGGTAAGGGGAGTTGTATTTGATGATATTTCCTGAGGGAAGGTTGAGGGGGAGAGAGGGGTAAAGTTGGAGCTGAATTTATCAGCCAGGACTTTTGCTATATCTTTTGGCCCAGTATAGATGGCACCATTTACAATGAGCTCTGCATACAACTGTGTATTGCCTTTGAGGTTGCGGACATAGCTAGAATGCTTTGTGGTTGTCCTTGGCCTGGGAGGCCAAAGTTACCTCAAATTTGGCTTTGGAAGACTTTATTTGTCCTCTTTGTTTAGTTTGATGAGAGTGCTTTTATCCTGCTGGGTGCCGCACCTCCTAATTTTTGCCATGATTTTCTTTCTCCTGTTATACAGCCGCTTGATATTGTGATTTTTTTTTTTTTAGTTAGTGTACTTCTTAGAAGTAGTTCAGAACTTCTTTATGCTTACCCACTGTTAGCTTAATTCCCAAATTTCTACAGAAAGCATTCCAGTTCAAGAGCACAGTTATCCTCTTTGAACCTTTCTGGCCATGTCAGATCTGGATACCCTTCCTCTGGCCTCATCTTCTATATCTGCCATGGATAGTGGATCCCACTCCAGACCTCCTCACTCACCCGGCAGGTATGACTCATCCAGATTTAACAGGTCTCAAAGTGAACACATGCTTTTTCCAATTCTATTGATTGCTAGACAGCCCAGGATCTCCTCCCCAGTACATCATATGTTATCTTTTTAAAAAGCTTCTACTAGAAGGATCTACAAGATTAAATATAAAAGATGTGTTTTTCTAGGCCCTTAGCAAGGACCTGGATCCCTTTTCAGCATCAGTGCCATCTATTCTTAAAATTTCAAAGGAGAAGCTAGCTTTTCAGCTATTAATTTGGTTGCATTTCTAATTTCCACCCGAGCAAAAATAACTCTACCTTTGCATCTTCTAAACTTTGTAAAGCCTTTCTTAAGGGAGCCTTTTCACTTGGATCCTACTCCTCCTTGGCATTTAACTATGATGCTTCAGGCTTTGACACAAGCTGTTTTCAAACCTTCAGCCAAAGCAGAACTAAAATTTGTATCCTGGAAAACTATTTTTTCTGGCAAGTATCACATTAAGTAGATGAGTATCCAAACTTCAGGCTGTATATTCTTAGCCTCCTTGCCTGTTTTTTTCTCAAAGACAGAGCATCTTTGTGAACAAATCCATCTTTCTTTTTGTCTAAGGTAGCTTCTGAGTCATAAACCAGGTCAATAATCTACCAACTTTCTTTCCTAGCTTTTCAAATAAGGGACAGTCTATGCTCCAACTTTTGGATGTGCATGGGCAAATTCTCTTTTACCTTCACAGAACCAGAGACTTCAGAAAGGCTGACATGGCTATTTGTTTCATTTTCTTCAAAAAGACTGGGCAAGCCAGTATCCAGGCCAAATAGTTAACTGAATGTATTTCCTTTGTTTATGGTAAAAAAAAATGTTTATCCTTGCCCAAGCCTTTTAGTACTACTCCTATTGCAGTTCTTTCAGCTTTTTGGTCAAGAACATCTCTAGATGACATTTGCACAGCTGCAGCTTGGTCAAATTATCCCATGTTTATTGCTCATTACAAATTATATTTGATTTCCCGGAACAGATTAGCCTTTGGCTCTGCATTTCTCCAGAATGTTCATCTATGAGGGCCTCCCCAAGGTTACAGTAGCTGGAGACTCTGTCCCATCAGTTGAAAAATGAAAAGGATATCATTAGATTTAATAAAGTTAGTACTCACAATAACATTCTATCTGTGTTGTCCATTTTCATTCTTCCTCAACTTCCCACCCACCTGCTCCCCCTTTTGCTTCTGGATAAATCTAGGAGTTGCACAGGAACCTCTGATATCCTTACATTCACCACTGCAGTATTTCTTACAAATGGGATTCCCTGCCATTAAGCCCACTGTCTGGCCAGTTTACCAAATTCTACCTTTGCTTTAAGGTACGCTGAACATCACCTGCATGTAGAGTAGGGCGTAAAGGTGATGCTCAGGTGTACCATCCTCAACTTCCTTGCTGCCAGTCCAAATGGTGTATTAACTGTCTGTTACCTCTGTCCGTTTTTTTTTACCGTTTTTCTGTTTGTTGGCATTCCTGTGCTTACTCCTGTTTGCTAGAGTCCTCACAGTTGCAGATAAGTACCTAATTGGGTTTCACGTTACTTTTTTCTGTTTGTTTTGTGCTGTTTGTGGTTAATGTTATCCAGGAAGGATAAATTGCAGTGTGGGAGAATGACTCCCCACAAAGACCACCATGATGTGTCTTTTTAGCCAAGGTGCTATGACCATACGTCTTGTTTAATCTGTCAGATGTTTGTCCCCAAAACTCCTCATAGTAGGCTTTCTTCCCTTTCCTTGTATCTTGAGAACCAGCATCTTAAGCTTCTTGCTGCAGATACTATGGATGGAACTTCCTGCCCAGAGTGTCAGCTGTCAGGGAAGAAGGTGCGTATAAGGTAAGACCAGAATCTTCTGCTGTCCAGCCTTTGCCAGGAGTTTCTCCTGAGGTTATTATGAACCTGGAGGCTCACCCGGTTGTTTTGTCAGATTCTCCTACTGCGTCTGGGTTGGAGGCTGGTGAGGATCTGGCTGACAGCATGTCTGACGAGGCTTTGCAGGCATCCATTTCAGGCATTCAGAGCGAACCAAGGTTGACTATTTCTGAGAGGTCTAGAGGGGTTCACAGTTTCTCTTTAGGGAAGAGGTTCCTACTGCAGCTGTGGAATGCCATCCTGAGTCTGGGCCTTCTCAGGTTTCTAGGATGGATGGATGTGGCCTTAAAAAAGAAAGAGAAAACTAATCATGTTTCTTCTGCTCCTAGGGATCCACAAAGTGAGTGGCAGGCCTTTTACTCAGGGGTTATTTAATGCTTTACTGTCGTTGAAGCCTCCTCAAGGGGTTTCAGTTCCTGCTCCTCCTCCTTGGTCCTCTTCTTCCCCTAAAAGGCCCAAAGAATTGCATTCTTTTGAGGTGGATTGTGATGATGACTCCCTTGCTTATTCTACCCAGATTCCTTCTCCTTTACACTACAGGTCTGAGGTGGATTCTCATACTCTAGATAATCCTTCTGAGGAAATTTCCTTTGGGGACACAATCTCTAGGATTATGGAATTGTTTTAAGTGGGATTGTGCCCATGTTTTGGATATCCATAAGAAGTACTATGAGTTACTGCAAATGGAATCTCCTAAACCTGCGATCATTTCTCCTGTCTTGTCTGCTTTATTGAATGTTTTTTTTCCAAAGCCTCTAAAGCACCAGGTTCTCTGACCCTGCACCCAAGAAGTTGGATAGGTTTTATAGGGTACCTGAGCATTGTTCCTTTTTGTTTAAATGTCCTGCTGTTGACCACTCTGTGGTGTCTGTAGCCTCTGATAAGCCATCTCATTTGCTTCTTTCTGACAAGGACAGTAGAACCATGGATAGGCTGGGTAAGAAGGGTTATTACTTCAGTTACCCTAGCTTTTAGGGCTATTAATTATCAGACCCATATCTCTAGGTATGTCTTGGCTCTTCTTTCTCAGGCTTGTCAGATTCTTTCTCATCTTCCAGACTGAGTAAATCTTCTGCTCTTTCCTTGTTTGGGACTTCCTCTCAGATAGTTCATCATTCTATCAAATGTAGTTATGGTGCAGTGCAGCAGATGCCTCTTCTAGGGCTGCTGCTTCTGGTTCGGTTCTGAGGAGATATTCATGGCTTCAGCTTCAGCCTTTCCCCGATATTAAGGCTAAGTTGATGGATGCTCCTCTGGATAATACTCTTGTTTGGTGAAGCAGCTGCTGGCTTATTTAAGTTGCTTCAGGCCAAGGGGAAGGCTTTACAGGAGCTTAATCATGTCTTTCTTTCTTCTGTGCCTAAATTTCAGCATAACTACCCTTCTAAGCCGTCCTTTGTTCGTAGGCAGTCTCACCCTCCTCCTGAAGGTAAAATGGGATAGTAAATGGACTCCACCTGCTAAGGTCACTCAGGCTGTGGGGATTCTTATTGCCTTCCTTTCCTGACAGACCAGGTGCTGTCTGACTATCCACCCGTTCCCAGCCACATTCCTCTTTCTCTTCCTGTTTGGTTCCAAATCACCCAGGATTCTTGGGTTCTGTCATTCATTCAGCATAGTAATTCATGGTCTGGATTTCCCGCCCTCCTTTTATGGGCATTCCTCAGCCTCCTCTGGAACAACTCCCCCCCCCCCAGAGTTCTTCAAGACCTCGTTTCTCAGGGTATTATTCAATAGGTGCCTGTGTCCCAAAGGGGAAAAGGGTTTTATTCAAGAATGCTTCTAGTGCCCAGAAAAGAAGGTACTTGGAGACCTACTCTAGACCTCTCCCATCTAAACACCTTGCTGAAGGTGCCTTCTTTCGGAAGTTGTCCCTTCAGTCCCTTTTTCTTCTTTTGCTCCCTCAAGCCTTTTTGTTGTCTGTGGACCTTAAGGATGCTCATTTCCATATTCCAATCCATCCACTTTTCAGGAGATTTTTGCATTACACTGTTGCTTCCTGAAATTTTCAGTTACGTGCTTTGCCCTTTCTACTGCCCCAAGGGTATTCACCAAATGCCTCACTCCTGTGATTGCCTTTTGCAGACTTCAAGGGACCCAAATCTTTCCTTATTTGGACAACCTGCTTGCTAATTCAGGGATCTTCTCCAGAGGTCCTTTTGCAAAATCTTGATTTTACAATTTCTCTTCTTCAGAGTCTGGGGTTCACAATAAACTTCAAAAAGTCTTCCCTGACTCCTTCTCAGGATCATGTCTTTCTGGGTTGCAGGATTCAAGTGGTGCCAATGCTGGTATCCCCTGCCTTCCTCCAAAGGCATTAACTCTCATTTCTTTCTTTCATACTATTCTTCCCCTAGCCTTCATTACAGCCAGGGAGTTTCTGAGAGCTCTGGGATTCATGCCTTCCACCATTCTGATATGCTCTCTTTGGCTAAACTCCACATGAGGAAGTTCCAGTGGTTTCTGAAATTGGCGTGGCTTCAGCATAAGCATCCTCTAGACTTTCCTGTTCCTCTTCTCCCGTGTCTCAAGAAAGAACTTCTGTGGTGGACTCAGCAGTTGTCTCTGAATCCAGGGCTTCCTTTTCAGCCTCCTCTTCCCTCTCAGGATCTGTTCACAGATGCAGGATGGGGAGCAATGTTTGGCTTCCTGAGGGGTCAAGGAGTGCGGGTGCCTTGTCAGCGGAAGGGGCACATCAACATCAAAGAGATGAGGGCTCTTATGCTGGCTCTTTAGGCCTTTCATCCTCTTTTCTCTCTATGGCCTCTCAAGATATTCACAGACAACACCACAGTCATGTGGTATATCAACAAACAGGGGGGTATGAGATTTTACAGTCTTTGCTGGATGGCACGTCTGGTATGGAATCTGGCTATCCAATATCAAGCGATTCTTCAGGTAGTTTACATTCCTTCAGATCAGAATGTTGAGGCAGACAATCTGAGCAGGTCCTTCACTCAATCCCATGAATGGACGGTTCACAGGGATGTGTTTCTGGACATTGTTCACCAGTGGGGTACTCCTCAAATAGATCTCCCCTCTGAACAGACTTCCTCTGTTTGGTGCCAGAGTTCCAGGTCCTCTGGTATGAAAGGTGGACATCCTCTCATTTTCTTGGAAGAGAATGTTTCTTTATGCATTCCCTCCCATTGAGAGAGTCCTGTTCAAGATTCAATGGGATGCTCCCAAAATCTTGTTGGTGACTCCTTTTTGGCCACAATAGCACTGGTTCCCCCCTACTTCTGCATCTAGCCAAGGGCAATCATCACAAGTTACCTCAGAGGGTGGCTCTCCTCACACAAGACAAGGGGTCTGTCATCCATTCCCACCTGTCCATGCTTCAACTGACACTGTGGGTGATAAGGTTTCTATCCATCAGACACCTACAGGAGGCCAGGAAATCCTACTTGTCTAAATGAAAGAGGTTTTCTATCTGATGTCTTTATCATGACCTGGATCCACTTTTTGTGGATGCTCCTTTGGTTCTTGCATTTGTGTGCATTGCTGAATGCTAGTTTGGCCTATTCTATTAAGGCCACTTAGCTTTTTCTGCTTGTCTGCTTTTGACTACCTCATTAGTTCTAGATTTGAGGCTAAGCAATTTCTTAAAGGCGTCCTTAATATTAGACCTCCCAGGAAGCCTGTTCCTCCTTTTGAGCCTGCTGTTTCAGCTTCCTTGCAACATTGTTCTTGGAAGACCGTTCTTTTGTTAGCTCTTACTTCTGCCAGATGGGTGTCTGAGTTGCAAGCCCGTATGGCTTGTCCACTTTTTTTGATATTTCATGAGGACAGGCTGTCTGCGTATTAATCCTTCCTTCATGCCCAAGGTGGCTGAGTTGTTACTTAGTCTATTAATTTGTCTACTTTTTTCCCCTCTCTGCAATCTGACAGTGAGAGGGGTGCTGCAATCTTATAATGGTAGATGTTCTTGCCTTCACCACTGCAGTGTTCACTCCCTCCATCTCCCTGCTCTTTTTCCCTTCCTGGATGTGCAGGTTCTTGGTTTTCCTTAGACTGCTGTTCCCACTGGGGCAATCAGTTCTGAGGATGGTACGCCTGAATGTCAACTTTATATCCTACCCTACGCAGGGAGTGCGCAAGTGACATTTAGTACACATTAAAGCGACAGTAGACTTTGGTAAACTGGCTGGATGGTGGGCTTCATGGCAGGGAA
This sequence comes from Protopterus annectens, assembly GCF_019279795.1. NCBI lineage: Eukaryota > Metazoa > Chordata > Ceratodontiformes > Protopteridae > Protopterus > Protopterus annectens. The sequence continues at coordinate 1,123,860,364 of NC_056741.1, read as the reverse complement.
TCTCATTTGTAAGGAATACTGCAGCAGTGAAGGTAAGGACATCTACCGTTAGGGTAAAATTTTACACAACTGTACTTTCCTTGGTTGAGCTCCAGCTTCCTTTTACCTTTAATTATCCCTTTATATCTAAGGGCAGCAAACTAAATCTGTGGTATGGTAGGTTGGTGAGGCATTATGGGTAAAGGGAGGAGCGTGAGGATTCTTGGATCCGATGATCTGGTAAAAGCGTCTGACTCGGATCCAAACCCATCAGTTGAGGAAGAATGAAAATGGACAATAAAGATGGAATGTCATAGTGAGTACATAACTTTCCCTCCGTTCCTTAATGCTTCCCAAGGCAATGTTTCACATGGTGTCAGCATGTTAATTCCCCAGAAATTCCACTCCCATGCATAAAGTGAGCGCGCATATGGTGAATGGACATTATATGGCTCAACAATGTAGTCCAGTTCAGAATGTAAGCAAAAGATGCATTAGACACTGTTTGAAGGGTGTCCACTCAAGGGACCTAAAGGTCCAGGACATACGTAACAAAAGAATATGCAAGAAGTATGTAAATAGTGGCAGTCAATGCCTTTAGGCATTTGGCAACCAGGACCCCATAAGGAACCAGGATAAGACAGCACAAGTTGTGTACATAACCAGGCGGCACTCTGTCTTATTTACTTTGCAGACTACCCATGCAGGGGTGGGAGCTAGCACAGGTATCAGGACTAACCTCGAATTCCAGTGCAGAGATACCTAAGCAGGTACTGCTCAGACTCCTAACTATTGGACATTAAAAAAAAATCATAGATTTGATTCACAAATCGGTTGTACCAGATGTATACATTTTGCTTTCCAAGAAAACAGGAATTTCTGCACCAGGCCCTCACAGAAAGAAGTCTGAGTATCAGATGCTTTCTCTGTCCCTTGGACAGGCCTGTTTCTGTATATACATCCCCAGTGTAGAATGCAGCATGTGTAACTTTCAGAAGCATTTCCAGATGTAGGCACATGCAGACAGCAGTGACATTTTAAGAGAACAGCCAGTGTTAACATGTATGAGTGTAGTAGGCAGTCTGTTTATAACTTTAAGTTACTAAGCATCAGTGCTGATGTGTTTTGTAATAATGCTGCTTGAACCAGATGAGTGACATGGTGTCAGAACTGGGAGTGAGAGTGCGACTTCTTCAAGCCATGAGGTGCAGAGTTGACAGTGAAGGTTGGGTGATACAGTGCTGAAACAATCAAAAACAGCCAGAAACTAACTTCAGGTAACCACAACTTGCACAAATGATTTATTTTGCAAATAAAATGAAATGGAGCATTTGTAAGGCACAAAATGCATTACTAATCAAATTAAGTGTTCAATACCATGATACATGATAAAACTATCAGAAATATTTATATGGGGCTCAGAATTGCCTTTGGTTTGCAAAACATGTTTAAAGTAAAACAAATAAAATAAGTACGATAAAGAGGTTAAATGGGCATAATAATCTTAGAGGAAGGTGACTGCATCTTGTGTGTATGTAAAAAGGACTGTGTTCTGGGCATAAACTACTATTTTTTCATTGACCAAAGCATAACTAGAGTTGTTTGAGGTATCTCACAGTGTGCAGTGTGTGTGCTTTATTATGGTGCAATTAGTTCAAAGAGTTTGCTATGTGCAAAGTACATCCATTTCAAAAATGTTTGTGCTGTATAGTTTATTTGCAAAGTGCATTCATTTCAAAGTGTTTCTTGCTCTGCTTCTGCTGTGTACAGTCTGCTTGCAAAAAGTTTTTCTAACACTGATAAGGAGTTATTTTAAAGTGTCCTTGTGCTACTGGGCATAACTACATGTTTTGGCATTTATTTGTACATAATTCCAAGCATCTTTACTACTGTGTGTTGATATGGCAGAGGCATTTTGCAGACCCAGTCCACTTGTGTTTGACCATAATATTGCAGGGTATTTGAGCAGGAATATGATATTGCCATACAAACAGCTTTTTCTGATAAAAATGCATGTACAAGGGCATTCATTTTTCTTAGCTGCGTTACAGGCCATTGAAAGAGAGCATTCATTTGTGTATGCATCAGCAATATATGCAGAAGAGGGGGGACATTGCCATATTGTATTGACTGAATGAAGAGAGGAACCTGAGTGTGAAATGTAAATTTAGAGAAATGTACTACCCCAGACAGATGTCACATTAGAGAGACAGCTATTTTATACAAGAGACCAAAAGCCAGGTGAAACTTTTGCAGCTTATATCACTGACTTGAGAAATAAGGCTAAAACATGCAGATTTGGTGATCTGAAAGATGAGTTAACAAAGGACAGGCTTCTCTGGGGTGTTAATAGCACTGCAGTGAGGAAGATTTTGCTTCATGACAGTGATTTAACATTGAGAAAAGCCATAGAGATTTGTCAAATCCATGAGCTCACAGAAAGGCACACAAGTATGCTTGCAAGTGATGAGATTAGTTTCAGCAGCATCTAAAGCAAGCATAGACAGCATGCAACATGTGGCAAGCAGGTACAGACCTAAGCACATGGTAGCTGCAGCCCCTACAGGTTTCCATGGGAGATCCTGTAACTTTCAAGACTATCTCCGCAAAATGGACATGTTCAGTGCAGTATAAGGGTAAGTCAGCAAAACCCAAGTCAAGTCTTATTGTTGACTGTTGTAATTATGGTGCCAATCATGAGTCTAAAAGAGAGAAGTGCTTAGCAGTGCCACAAGTGTAAAAAAATTGAACCACTTTCAAACATTTTGTAAATCAAACAAGCCTCATTCAGTTATTAAGAAAGGTCACTCAAAAAAAGTAAGTTAATCATGTAGAAAACTGCAACCCTACTTTCTATGTAGATGGTGTATCAGTGGTTTGTGAAAAGATTAGTGCAGTAGATTTGCTGGCAAAGAACTACATATTTTTTAATGTCATGATCAATGGTAAACTCTGGTAAGCTCAAAGTCAGCAGAAAGATTTGCTAGAATGAGAGCTATTGAACAACTTAGTTTGTCTAGTTGTATGAAGCTTGTTGCTTATGGAGGTGAAGAGATTCAAACTGATGGCTCAGTAGTGCTTTCATGCTATTTGGCTGGGAACAACTACAGCTTGCAATTTTATGCAGTCATTATTAGGTCTCAGAGACAGTTTAAGAATGAAATTGCTTTCTTTTACCAAAGAAATCCATCATGTAAGCACATGTCCCAGCTTCATTGATGCTATTTTCTCAGAGTATGCTGATGTTTTTGATAAGTTAGGCAAACTTCCAGTTGTGTACTCCATGAAAGTAGACCCAGAGATCAGTCCAGTGAGGAGAGTTCCAATAGCTATGCAGGACAAAATCAAGGTCCAGTTAGATAAGATTGTGCAGCAAGGTGTGATTCATCCAGTCACAGAACCAAGTGGGTGTCTTCCATGGTAGCTGCTCATAAGAAAAGTTCAGCTGAAATCAGAATATGCATTGACCCAAGAGACTTGAACAAGGCATTAGAGAGCTCATCATCCTCTGCGAACAGTGGGAGGAGGTTGCCACCCTCATACCAAATGCCATGTTTTTTTTCCTGTCTTAGATACAAGATTAATTTTGGCAAGTAGTGCTTGATCACAAATCTTCACTGCTGACTACATTCAGCACACCATTTGATAAATACAGATTCCTCAGAATGCCTTTAGGAATAAATTGCCAGTGAAGTCTTTCAGCATGCAATGGAGCAATTTTTTTCAGGCTGTGTGTTATAATAGTTGATGGTTTAGTGGTTGGAGGTAATGGTGAAGCATAGCATGACAGAAATCTCAGGAAAGTTCTGGACAGTGCGCATGAACTGAACTTGAAGCTTAACCCTCATGTGTAAAATCAGACTGCTGGAAGTTACTTATGTAGGTCATTTATTTACCAGTACAGGCTTAGGACCAGATCCTTCCCAACAAGCATCCATTCTTGAGATGCCAGCTCCAGGCAATGTGTTTCCTTGGTGTGGTTAACTATTTGGGCAAATGTATCCTTGATCATAGTGAGTTATTAGTACAGAGTGGAAAGCAATCACTAGAGGTATCAAACCATGACAATACCAATATCTTCTTGACTTTACTTACTCTCAGAAATATATCCCTTGACAACCTACTTGGCTTACCTACTCAGACTTCTATCTAGGCAGACCAGAACCACCACCTTCCCTATCAGTTCTAGTTTGTTGGTGCCTCATGCTAAAAAAAACCCACCAGAGCAATCAAAGCCCAACTCTAAGTATTGCTTTCAGAAATCCAGCTATGATAAAATGAGCAGATTTCTTCATCTGTTAGGAGGCAGTGAGGATGCAAAGGTTTTGATCGAATTAGTCAAGTGAGAGGCATATTTGCCAACCAGAGATCCTACTTAGTGGAATCTGATGATACAGGAGAAACCACATCTGAAATATTGCAGCATTGTACCTGTGATACAGACTCTAGATCAATCCCAACAATCTTCATATTGAAAAATATGTCTCAGTATTCATTCCCATTCCTGATTATGTCCCCAAAGTTGAACATTTCTTGAAGACGGTCCCAGTTGCTAGATCCAATTCTGATTTTTATGTTACATGATCAGGGCATATTTCTAGACCTAGTGTGAAATACACAGCAACCTGGACATGATTGTTTTGTGTGTGTCTAACTTTGCATAATTGCATGTCACTGAATACTGTAATTTGGCATATATGCTCTATTTCTCAAAGATGGAGGATGTAGAACAGAGCATGTGTGTGTAACTTTAAGAAGCATTTCCAGATGGAGGCACATGCAGGCAGCAGTGCCATTTTGAGAAAACAGCCATAGTGTTAAGTAGAGTAGTCAATCTGTTTATAGGTTTGTTACTAAGCCTCAGTCCGGATGTGTTTGTGTGTAATAAAGCTGATTGAACCAAACCCGCAGCTGTTTATTTTATCCTGACCAGACAAGCAGTACCCAAGATATTACAGATCATTAAGTACAGACTAAACAGGAATTTAATAGCTTCCTTATGGCCCAGGCAGTGCTGGTACTCCATCTTGCTGAGCCTGGTCAGAAGAAATGATTGCTACTGTCCCAGCATGTAGGCCTTTTTCTCAGGACAAGAGAGTCTCTCATACTCCCAAAACTGAATACTTTAAATGCCACAGGGTGGATGAAATAGAGAACTTGAGCCTAGATAGAGAATGAGTACTAAGGATATTCTACATATACTACTGTAAGGCAGAAAAATTATACAGAGCTAAGGCAGTGATCTGAAGTAAACTTCATTTATCTGCAACCTGTGGGTATTCGAATCCAAGCCGGCAACATTTTTCATGCATCTGCTACAAGTTCCTCCCCTTACCAATAACCCCTCACATCTCCTACCTTCCCTAAGATCTCATTTGCCGCTTCATGCGTACGCATCGTGCTCTCTATAGCTCCAAGTTGGGTGTAAAGTGGTACTTTTTGGTATGTATTTAGCGTGGGTGTAGTCATTTTTTTGGTCATCCCTTTCCTCCCCTTCGTCGGTTTTCTGTCAAAAAAAAAAAAAAAAAAAAGTAGTTTAAAAAGTTAGGAATTTGTGAGGTAGTGTAGGCCTAACCGTCCCACATGTGTGTGTGTGTGTGTTGGTTTAGTTTTGGCTGAGTGGTGTGTGGTGATGGCTGAGCAGCCAAAACCAACTTTTAAAAAATGCACTGTGTGTGGCCACAAGCTTTCAATGGCTGATGGCCACACTCTGTGTTATTTGCTTGGGTGTTCCCCACCTATCTTTGCTGTGTAGTGTGTGTGCAGGGTTCAACCCTAGGGCGTTGAAAGAGAGGAAGGCAAAGCTGGTAGCTAAGGGCCTGCTACCAGTTTCTGCATTGGATTTGACTACCTCAAAATTGGCTCCAGTAGCCGACCAACCCCCCCCCCCCCTCAGGCTGGGACTCAACCTCCCTCTAAGCCTTCTGAGATGGGGACTAAATCAAAGGATAAAGACAAGGACAAGAGAGACAAGGAGAAAAGAGCAGAAAGGCACTGCAAACTGTCTCCAGAGCGGGAGCCATTTCCCAGTCCGCCTGCTAAAGTTGTCAGGACCACCTCTCCTTGGCTCCATTCCCCGAAGTTCTCCCTGGAGCCCTCGGACCAGAGGCCTTCGAGGTCGTCTCACAGACCAGCCAGATCTGAGTTAGTTGCCTCCTTGCAGTTGACTCAGTCTGTCAGAGGTTGACATGGACAGGATGATGCGGAGGTTCATTCGGTCCCAAATCCAAATGGGAGTCTTGCCAGGTCTATGCCCTTCTTCCATCCAATCTCTCCTTCCCCGATCTGACCTGCGGTTTCAGGGTTTATGGATCCAAGGATCCTCGGAGCTGGGGGTTTGGTGCCGACAGTCCCTCCAACCACGACGCCAGCAATTATCTTGAGTTCCTCAGATCAGAGTTGTTTGGATCTGAGCAACTCTCAGGGCCGAGAAAGGGGAGCCAGATCCGAGGGAACGGAGGTGTCTTCTGTTCCGACTTTGTCGGATCCGAGCCGCTCCTTCGAAACCCTGGCTACCTTGGCCTAGGCCCTGATCCTCACGATGGAGCCAGAGAGAGCTTCTTCCTTGTTAGTTGCTAAGGAGGTGAGCTTTTCGGCCTTTGACGTAGTGGAGAGGGTTCTCTCCCAAGAAGTGTGACCCCAGCTCATTGCCTTGGACTCCGCCCAGGCTGCCATGGATTTGGTCACAACTTCCATCAGCTTGTCCCAGGGACAGCCCGTGCTAGAGGATTCCCCAGGTGGATCCCGTCATGTCCCGTGACTTACGAGCCCTCTTCAGAGAGAGTCCCACCGAGGAGGCTCCCTGTAAGCACTTGTGTAAGAGGAGGCACATGGACTCCCTCACAGAAGATACTGACTTGGATGAAGGTGAGGGTTCCCCAAGGTCACCTCCCGAGGATGTCACCTTTGGAGACATCATGGAAATCCTCCGCCAGAGGGGAGGTTGGTCAGCCCCAAAACCCTCTATGGATGAGTCAGTATTCCTGGAGGCCTTTGGCACAGGCCCATCTCCATCCTGGGTGTCCCCTCCTGCAGATCCATTAGTGGATCTCATTACCACACGGGCATGGATGGAGCCTGATACCATACAGCCAATACCCAAATGCCCAGACAGGATCCTTTCTCCTCCCACAGACAAACAAACCTGGTAGAAAGGGATCCCCGGTGGATGCTATGGTGGTTGCAGCTGCCACCAAGAGAGAACTGACTCAGGAATGCTCTTTAGTCCACCCTCCGGAAAAGGAGTCTAGGGTGGTGGATCAGTTTGGGAAGCGAGTCTTTTCTTCAGTGATGTTTTCTATACGAGCGCTGGAATTATTTGGCACACATCATTCTACTCCAGCGAGACCTAGTCACAGAATTCGCTGTGTCACCCCCAGAGTCTTTGTTGCCAGAGGACAAGCGGCTGTTCTCGGTGAAAATGTCGACTCTAAAATCTGTTTCGAACACGTCCATGCGTCTTCTTTCCCATGCCACGGAAGGAGCGGCTGGGACCGGCGTAGCTATGAGGCGGCACACTTGGCTGTGACTGTCAATTCGCAGACCCCTTCAAGGCGTCATTCACAAATGCTCCCTTTGACAGTTCCTCCCTGTTCAGAAAGACAGTTCGTGACACCCTGGTCCAGAGAGAGGAGGACGGGAACACTCTGTCTGCCGGAGTCTGCTTCTCTAGCCCTCAAAATGTCCTTTTCTAGGAATCAGAGAGGGCAAAAGAAGGTATGGTTCCGAAAATCTCAGTTTTCCCTGAGACACTCAGGACAACTCATCCCCTAGAGGCAGAGGGGTACAAGACAGATGCAGCCCCAGAGGCAGAGGGGGCCCTTAGAACTTTGGGTCTAGGGAGACCTTCTTGGACAGACCCATGCAGCAACCCTGAGGGGTTGCCTGACTGTCCTACTCTGGAGACTGTCGGGGGAAGACTGTCATTGCACCTAATGGCTTGGGAGTCCATTATGATGGACCATTGGGTGCTCCAAATTATATCCAGAGGCTACTCTATCCCGTTTGTTGCCGCACCCGTCCAACCAAAGCGCCTCCTGGATGTTCCACCTGCTCAAAGGGAGGAGTCAGCGCACGAAATTTCAAAGCTGCTTCACAATCGGGCCATTGAACTGGTCCCCCCAGATCAGTCCGGATTAGGCATTTACTCCAGGTTCTTTTTAGTGCCAAAAAAGATAGGGGACCTCAGGTCCATATTGGACCTGTCAACCCTGAACCTGACTGTAACCAAGCAGAAATTCCAGATGGTCAACTTGCAGTCCATTCTACCTTACCACCGAGAATGCGACTGGATGTGGTCGATAGACCTCCAGGACACTTACTACCATATCAAAATTTGCAGAAGCTTCAGGAGATTCCTTCGCTTCCGGCTGGGAGCCAATCATTTCCCGTTCAGAGCCCCACCCTTCGGTCTCACCACAGCCCCCAGGGTGTTTACCAAAGTTATGGCAGTCGTAGCGGCTCACCTGAGGCTTCAGGGAATTCAGGTGTTTCCTTACATAGATGATTGGCTCCTTACTGCTGCCACCAAGCATCTACTTTCTAGGGCCAAAGACTCCTTCCTGCATCTGGCAGTCAATCTAGGGATTACCATCAACATCTCCAAATCCCGCCTGAACCCGACACAGACCTTGGAATTTATAGGGCCATGGCTGGACAATCTACTATTGCAAGTTTTTCTCACTCCAGACAGGGTCCAGAACCTACGGGCTTCATGTGTCAGTGATCCTCAGCCCCAGGACGCCAGTGGCAAGCGATGTTCTCAGAGCCCTAGGCTCCATGGCCACAGCAATTTCAATCCTTCCCTGTGCGCGCCTTCACATGAGGGTGCTTCAGTAGACCCTGGCAGTTCAGTGGTCTTGGTTAGACCTCCCCATGGACTATCCAATATGAATCAGCAGAGCCTGCAAGATTTCTCTTCTCTGGTGGCTCCAATCGCTGGAAATCTTGGCAGGTTGTCCCTTCGTAACAACCCCAGCCCAAGCCACAGTGACCACGGACGCCTCCCACCACAGGTGGGGGGGCACTTTTTGGGGAGGACGGTCCAAGGCACATGGTCCTAGACCAGATTGCATATCAATGTTCTGGAGATGAGGGCAGTGCTTTTAGCATTGCAAGCCTTCCATGCTGTTCTTCCCCCGGGGACGATTGCAGTTCAGTCAGACAACATGTCTGTTGTCTGGTACATCAACAAACAAGGAGGAACCAGATCTTACCCTCTCTGCCACGAGAGTGTAAAAAGTGGGAGTGGGCGATCACCACCAGTCAGTTTCTGATTGCAACACACATCCCAAGATGCTCCAACATTTTAGCGGACAGACTGATTCGGGCTATTTTAATGCCATATGAGTGGTCTCTGAAACAGTCAGTAGTGGAGGAAATCTTCCTTGTGTGGGGTCACCCCTGCTGCAATATCTTTGCATCTCCATCCAAAATGAAGTGCAGTAAGTTCTTTGCTCTGATCCCCTCACCAGGGGACTCCCCCAGAGACGCTCTCGTCAATGCTTGGCCTCCCGGGTTACTGTATGCTTATCCCCGGTTACCTCTCATTCCGATGTTTCTTCAGAAAGCCTGCTGACTGGGGTGCAAAGTGATCCTCATTGCCCCGTTCTGGCCTCGCAAGGTGTGGTTCCCCTTCCTCTGGACTCGTGCTCTAACTACTCCATGGATTTTGGATCCCTGCCCGGATCTCATCTCTCATCCCTCGGGCATCAGTCCGCCTGATCTGGGCAGCCTCAAGCTGACGGCTTGGTTGCTCCAGTTCCCTTGATTGTTAGGACTCCTGGTCTGTCATAGTCAGTAAAGAATATTTTGGTGGCATCCCACAAAGCTTCAACTAGGAAGGTTTATCACAGCAAATGGAAACGCTTCTCTATTTGGGCTTCTCAGAGGAACTTAGATCCATTTACAGCCCCGGTTCCTGCAGTGTTGGAGTTTTTGTCATATATTTTCCAACAAGGGGCTAGTTCCTCTACGGTAAAAATACAACTGGCAGCCATATCTAATTTTCATGTTGGCGAAAATCTGAATGCTATGGCCTCTGAGATTGTGTAAAGCTTTTCTGAAAGGTACTTTTATTTTACGTCCCCCGGTTAAGGATTTTGTCCCTCCTTGGGACCTTACCCTAGTTCTACAGGCGTTGGTGGATCCCACATTCGAACTAGCAGCGTCAGTAGATTTGAAATTCCTGTGCTGGAAGACAGCTTTTCTAGTGGCCATTACTTCGGCCAGAAGGGTTTTTGAGATCCAAGCTTTGTTTGCCGTTCCCCCTTACTTGATCTTTCATAAAGACAGGGTTTCGCTTCACATGAACCCTTCTTTCTTACCGAATATCTTGCTTCTGAATCAAATATTAACCAGATGAATAATCTGCTTGTGTTTCCAAATTTCCAGAACAAGGGTGAATATAAGCTGCATTTGCTAGATGTTGTTTCTATTTACACAGGACTAAACAATTTCTTAAGTCTGATCAGTTATTCGTGTCCTTTTCCAGACCCTTTTAGGGCAAGGCCATTTCCAAGGTTTCCTTAGCTAGATGGATTACACAATGTGTACTGCAAGTCTGTAAGGAAAAAGGTCTATCCCCTCCTGGTCTTATTAAAGCCCATTCTACCAGATCTATGGCAACTTCTGCTGCCTTTTGGTCTATGGTTTCTCTGGATGATATCTGTGCAGCAGTGACCTGGACAAGGTCACATACATTTATTTCTCACAAGTTGGATTTGATTTCTAGAGGGAGAGCATCCTTTGGCTCTGTGGTGCTCAGTAATATGCTTCCATGAGGACCTCCCAGGAGTTTTGGTAGCTGGGGACTCTGTCCCACAGGTTGCAGACAAATGAAGTTAACTACTTCAGATAAAGAAGTTATGTACTCACCATAACATTCCATCTGAGTAGTTATACTTCATTTTCTGCAACTGTCCCACCCTCCTTCCCCAGAACCTATTCTAGGTTAGTGTTGTTATTGAGTTGCTAATGGTTTGTATAGTGGCAAACTCAATCTGAGGGAAGGTAGGAGATGTCAGAGATTATGGGCAAGGGGAGGAGCTTGGAACAGATGCTTGAAAAATGTTGCCGGCTCGAATCTGATATGGATCCAAATACCAAGTATAACTACTCAGATTGAATGTTACGGTGAGTACATAACTTCTTTTTTTCTCAACTTGTGTCAAAACAGTGGACAGTAGCTCTTGCTGGTCCTCATCTGTCAGACCATTTCAAGGCAGGATTGTCTTATGCACTTATCAAGGTGCACCCCTCACTTACATCTACCTTTCTGCTGCCTCAGTTGCCTGCGAAAATTCCTCCCTGGGACATAAACTTTGTGGTAGAAAAACTAACTCTGCAATCGTCTGAACCTGTGACTTCTGCTCCCATCAAGACACGGATATGGAAACTGCCTTTCTGATAGCTTTAAATTTAGCTGGACAAATTTCTGAGTTAAAAGGCTTTAATGTGCAGAGCATTTTTTGGCCTTCCTTAAAGGCAGGGTCACACAATGCACTAACTACTTTTATGACTGAGGTAGTGCCAGAACTTTCCTTAATAGCAGGCAATGCATCTACCCATTTTTTTAAATCCATCACACCAAACAGACGAGGATTTTGTATTCTCTTCATTTGTACAAACAGCTCAGACTCTACTTGGGTAAGGCAAAAAAAAAATCAGACTTTTTTTGTCTTTGCAAAGGGAAACCTGTAGAGAGAGACCACCGCTAAATGGACCGTTACCTTTTATCTGCACCATGGAAATCAGACCCCTGTTTCAGTCAAGGCTCACTCAACTAGAGATACGTTTGTTGCCACAGCTTTCCTAAGAGGGATATCCACACAAGCAATTTTGAAAACAGCAACCTGGCCTTTTAGTCATACATTTGCCAAGAACTATGACCTGAGAACCACATTCAAAGCCTGGGTGGATTTTGTCTCTCAGGTTCTGAAAGGGCTGGTGTACACTAGTCCTGTCACAAGCCAACCACACAACATGTTAAAGCTCTGAGAGTTAACCCAATGGTCAGTACTGAACTACAAAAAATTAAATATGTACAGTTATTAGGAACTTAACATAATTATAAATGTTGGAGTAAATTGATTGTTACAGAATCAGTTTCCTCTATCCATCTTCCTATTTCTTACCATTATCTAAGGTTGGGGTGGCTAGCCTAGTCACCTTCAGTCCCATTAGTTCCTCCTCATGATGTAGTCTACCTCCTGGCATGGGACTGGGACAGCTCTGTTCAGGTCATGCTTTAGGCCATAGTAAATATGCTTATACTCTGGCAAGAAAGACCAAAAAATGACACTGGCCAACTACCATTTATACATCTGATGTCTGACAGGAAGGGAGTACACCAGGTTATAGGCAAAGGTAAGAGCTTTGGTATTTGGGTCAACAACAGTTTCCTTCAGGCAGGAAATTCCAACAGTGACTACTCATGCATCTACACTTACACTTCCTAAAACACATATATGGTTTTGTTTTTGGACCACTTTTAGTACCCTCCCTTTATCAAGCATGAGTGTTTTTTTTTTCCTTGCTGGACTGAGATCCTTCCACGTCACTGTTGCAGTATTCTTTATACAAGAGATCTCCTCCCAACATCCAGTCAGTATACTAAACCCTTTAAATTTTATAGGAGCCATATGGTCCCAACATAAGACATAGGGCAAAAAGGTGACATAAGGATGCAAGCACTCGGAACTTCTTTGCAACTACTCCAAACATCAGTATGAACACCTTTCTGCTGTGCTGGTTACCAAGCCATCTTCAAGATATCATCAAGCTTTCTTTTCCACCTTTTTTTCTTTATTGTATTACACTTGTGTTCATATCATCCATGAAGGGAAAATATCTAGTGTGGAGGACAGATTCCCCATAAAGACTCTCATGAACGGCGTCTTTTTTTTTACTTAGGCACTTCCCACAACTGTATGCAGTGTTCCCAAGACCCTTCACAGTCAACCTATTCTACTTGTCCATATACCTTGAGAAACAATTACTTAAGCTGTTGGCCCAGGGTGCTATGGCGGCAAATCCCTCCATCCTGATGGTCAGCCAACTGCCAAGAAGGCAGCCAAAAATGTTAGACCTGATCCAGTTGCTGTCTGGCCTCCCCAGATGTCGCTCTAGAAGCTAGTGAAGGCCCTGAAGATGCTCAGGTACTTGCCTTAGATTCCTCTGCCACAACCCCCATTGGAGGCCTGTATGGATCCAATTTCTCACAATTCTTCAGAGTCTTTTCTGACATTTATTCTGGACATTGAGGGAGAACCTCAGCTGATTACTGCCAATGGGGATTCCTTAGATTTTGATAAGGGAAAAGATTCTGATTATTGTATCTTGTCAGGCGTCTGAACCACGGAGAGTTTCAGGTGGATGTCCTGCTCAAGAAAGAAAAATAAATCATCCCTGTTGTTGTAAGATCCCAACATGAATGGCAGGATTTTACTCCAGGTCTATTCAATGCCTTAATGGTCTTGAAGCCTTTTCAAGGGGTCCCTGTTCCTGCTCCTCCACTCTTGTTAACAGGCCTAGGGAATTGGATTCCTCAGATGAGTATATGGACTCTGGGTAGGAATCCCTAGCTTACTCTTCTTAAATTCCTTCTCCACTAGACTATATTTCTGAGGAAGAAGATTCCTTAAACCCAGACTCCTCTACAGAAGGATAATCCTTTGGGGATGCTGTTGCTTGTATAATAGAGTACTTCAAATGGGAGTGCTCCCAGTTATTTGACATTCAAAAAGAATATATATAAAAATGAGGTTTTACAGATGGAGTCTTGTAAGCCATCTGCTGTTTCTCATGTTTTGGCACCCCTTTTGGCTCCTGATCCTCAATCTCCAGCTCATAAGAAACCTGACAAGTTCTATAAGGTGCCACAGGATTGCAATTTTTTTGCACAAGTGCCATTCTGCAGATCCTACAATAGTTTCATTTTTTTCTGACAAGCCTTCTAAACTCTTGCTATCTACTAAGCACTTTCCCTCAGATAAGGATAGTCGAGCAATGGTGCAGTTGGGTAAAATTGTACATACTCCTGCCACCTTGTCTTTTAGGACTATTAATTGCCAAACCCATGTGACCAGGTATGTTTTGGCTGTTCTTTCTCAGGTTGCTTCAGTGGTCTTTGACCTTCTGGATTCTGATAGGAAGGCTTCAGCTCTTTTCCTCCTTGAATCCACTTCCTAGGTTGGCCATCACTTCATTAAATGCAGCTATGACTCTGCTGATGCCTCTTCCAGGTCTGCTGCTTTTGGTTTTGTGATCAGATGTTGTTTTGGCTGTCTACAGGCTTTATCTAATATTAAAGCAAAGTTCTGGATGATAAAAGTTTTTTTTGGGACAGCTGCTGCTGACCTATTTCATGAGAAGTGTAAGACCTTGCTGGAACTCAAACATATTTTTCTCTCCTCTTTCCCCAAATTCCAGAGGAATTACCCTAAGTCCACCTTAGTCTGCAGACAGACCCACCCACCTCCCAAGGGTGAGAAGAGATCTAGGTGTGTTCCTCCCGCTGTAGCCTCTCAGACTCCATAGCAGAAGCCTTTCTGTTAGGACAAGCCTGTCTCCATTTGGCCTGCTCTTCCCTTGTAGTTTCCCTGCACCTCAAAAATGTCTACATTCATACCCCATTCACCCTCTGTGCAGGAAATGTTTGTTTCCTCCTCATTTTCGGTTCTCTGCTTTGCCCTTTGGCCTTTCTACTACTGCAGGGGTATTCACCAAATGCCTCACTCCTGTCACTGCCTTTTGCTGACTTCAAGAGATACAGATTTCCTTCTATCTTGACGACCTATTTATTCAGGCCTCCTCTCCCAGAAGTATGTTGTGGGATCTCCATTTCATCTCTTGTCTTTTGCAAAGTCTGAGGCTCACCATAACCCTCAAGAAATCTGTTCTGACACCCTCCCAGAATTATATATTTTCCTAGGGTCCTGGCTTTAGACTCTTTCTATGTTGGCTTCCCTTCCTTCTCCAGTGGTTTTGTTTCTGATGACCATTTTGCAGTTTCTCCCTCCTCTGTCCTCTCTTACAACCAGGGAGTTTCTCTGGTTTCTGGGGTTTATGGCTTTCACTCACCAGGCTCCATATGAGGAAGCTACAGTGGTACCTCAAATCAGTGGGACTTCAAAACTGTCACTCTCTGGAGTCCCCATTCCTCCTCTTCCTTGTTTCGCATTTGAGCTTCAGTGGTGGATTCAACAACTCTCTCAGTCTAGGACTTCTCTTCCAGACTCCAGATCCTTCTCAGGAATTGCCACAAATGTGTCAGACTTGTGGGGGGGGGGGGGGCTCTTTCTGCCCTCCTAAGATCCAGGGTCTCTGGCCTAATCAGAGGTCAGATCATATCAATATAAAAGAGATGAGAGCTCTGCTTCTGGCGCTGCAAGCTTTTCATCCCCTTTTCCAGTCCAGCCCCTTCAAAATCTTGATAGGCAATACCACTGTGATGTGATATGCACAAGGTCCTATCTTTTTTGAAGATTAGCTCTTCAGGAATGGGATCTAGCTATCAGATCTCAACTGACTCTTCAGCCAGTTTACATTCCTTCAGAGCACAATCTAGTGGCAGACTCACTGAACCAGGTCTAGCACATGAGCTCACGAAAGGATGCTTCACAGAGATGTATTTCTAGACAGTCCATCGGTGGGGTATTCCTCGGGTAGATCTTTTTGCCTCCCCTCTGAACAGGCAACTTCCTCTTTTCTATCCCGGAGTACCATGTCATCTGGCCTGGACAGTGGACACCCTGTCTTTTCCTTGGATGGGATTGTTTCTATATGCTTCTCCCCCTTCTGTTGCCTCAAATTCTAAACAAAATCAGGCAGGACTCTCCCCAAATCTTGATGGTAGCCCCCTTTTAGCCCAGACATCATTGGTTCCTCCTTCTTTATCACGTGGCCAGGGGCAATCACCATAAGTTACATCACTGGGTGGATCTTCTTACACAAGACAAAGGCCACTTATCCTTCCTCACCTGTCAACTCTTCAAATGACACTGTGGGTAGGTGGATTTTGATTCCATTCAGGCACATCTTTTCTGTGGACATGCTCCAGGTGGGTCTATGTTAGTTCTTCGAACAGTTACAACTTCGAACGTTACATGGTCGAGACCAAACATTCGAAATTTCAAGTGTTTGAAGATTGACTTTCAACAGCGCCATGCGGTGCAGATAAGGAGAGTTGGTATATTTAAGTGGGGGTGGGTGGGGTGGGGGGTGCAGGGGGGCTTGCACCCCCTGCTAACGCTGTTAAGGTTTTTTTATTTAATATTTGAACATTTGGTCTCGACCATGTAACGTTCGACATTTTGGATGTTCGAATATTTAACACAGACCCCTCCAGGTACACACGAGGCTAGGAAACCCACTGTCTGAAAATCATACATGTCCAACTGGAAGAGATTTTTTTTTGTCTGGTGCCTCTCTCACCATCAGCATCTCTTTTGATGGGGGGGGGGGTTCCTCTGGTTCTCTCATTTTTTTGTGATCTGCTGCATGCTGGGTTGGCATATTCTTCAGCTAAAGCTCACCTTTCAGAAATTTCTGCTTTTCTCCTCTTAACTCCTCCTTTGGCCTCTCACTGTGTGGTTAGTTTCTTAAAGGCGTCCTTCTTAGCAGGTCTCACAGAAAGCCTATCCTGCCTTCTTGGGACCTCAGTTTTGTTCATGAAAAACTGACGCAGTCTCCTTTTGAACCTGCTACTTTATCTTCCTTGCAACATTGTACTTGAAAACTATTCTGTACTTCAGCTGTCATAGCCATTCCTCCTGTTTAGCCTTTTCATAGGGACAGGGTGTCTCTCTGAACTAATCCATCTTTTATATCCAAGGTGGTTAATGAGGTGTCCCTGAAGCAGGCTACTCACCTTCCTTCTCTACAGTCTGCTAGTAGGAACAGTCTGCTAGTAGGAATGTTCTTTGCCCCTTGGATCTGCATAGTTAGCTCATGTATTGTTTGGATAAAATGAAATCAATTCATAGGTCTGAGAAGCTTTTTTGATCTGATGTTGTTAGTTTTCATTTTATCCTCGACATATGGGTTCGGGTCTGAGAATCGGAACAGACTCGGATGTTAGTACAGCTTGTGCTGGCCAAAAAGTCTCGAGCTTTACCCTTACCAAGAATAATCCTCTCCCAATCACCTCAGATGTCATTTGCTGCTTTCTGTGACAGATTGCATTTGCCATCACTCTCGAGCTAAGTAAAATTTACAATATACTTTTTCTTTTGTTTCACTTTCTTTCTATCTTTTTGCTAGTCACTTCTTTTAAAACCCTACCCACTACTACTTCTGTATTGTCTGAACTTTTCCTCTCCCTTCCTTATTTACACGTTGGTGTAATCTTCTCTGTCGTCATCGATAGACTTTTCCCCTTCTCTTAATTTTCTTGTCTCTTTCTGTTAAAAAAAAACTTTTACTGTTGTTTAATAGTGTAGGTGTCTTAGTTAACTGCTTTTCTTTTTTTTCTTCATTGCTGGCAACTTTTTTTTGTTCATTTCCATTCAGGATAAATCAAAGGTCCCATCTAGTTTCAAACAATGCCAGAAATGCAGACACAAGATACCAGTGTCAGATAATCACCAGTTGTTTGTATATTGCCTAGGTCCTGTCCATCTGCAAGAAGACTGCTACAGCATAGTTTGAGTCACAGGGCACTTGTAGAAAGGAAAACAATAAACTAATCTTGAAAGGTACAATACCCTCAGCAAAGCTGTATCTGGACCAGACAAAACAAAGAGCAAGATTGAGTCTTCCCCTTCTTCATAGTCATCCTCAAAAATTTCAGACAAGTCTAAGAGGAGGAGTCTGTCAGTGCCTTTTACATCATTGACACCTCATATGAAAAGGTCACAATCTTTGGAACTGATTGCCTCTACACCTAAATTTCTGGCCCCAAAAGGTCCTGTGGAACAGTGTGTATCAACACAGAAGTTATTGGCGCAGACATCTACCTCAATGCCAACTTCCTCGGCACAGAGTATACAAGCTGAAGAACCAAGTATTGTGACTCTTTCAAGGACTTTGTATTCTCCCTCAATTGATCCTTTTTCTGAGACTACCTTCTTTTTTTGAGAGACCAAAATCACCATCTTCCATGTCTGTGCATTCCACCAAAAGTTTAACTGAAGATGACGTGGAGACGTTGATGAATAAAATACTTTGGGTGTGAATATTGTCCAGTACTACTTTGACTCCAGCCCAATCCCGTGTTGGAGCCGAACCTTCCTTCACCCCTCCAGGTTTTCCTCCTCTGACTTCAATCTGAAGCATTAGAATCTTCAGAACCAGTTTTTGCTGTGAAATCTATGGTCCATTCAGATCCTGTCTGTCCTGTCATTTCCAAGGGGCAGGAATCAACTCCTATTTTTTTTTTTTTTGGAGTCTTGTCTGCATGGATCAGCTCGGCTCTGACTTCTGTCTAGAGCAGGAAGTGATCACAGTTGAGGCAGTTTATCTCAGTTCCGGGCTCCCTTCACTCTTCAGGGGGTGCCAGCTTTTGAGGCAATGGAGAGAGCTCTGACTACTGTAGTAAGACAGTTGATGACTCCTACCTTGGAGCAAGTATCCCTTTCTTCCTCATGCCTGGATATTCAACCTACACTATCCCTAGGTCATCAGATGCCGAAACCAGGGGAACCCCCAGGTAACAGTTCTTTCCTCTTCTGATACTTCTCCAGATCATCCCACTGAGAAGGTCCTTAAGAAGAGAAAACACTTGAATTCCCAGGAGGAATCGATCACTGAAGACACCGACTTCAATGAAAATGAGGGATCCCCAAGGTCACCCCCCTGATGATGTTGCATTTGGAGCAATCCTCGAAATACTGAAGCAGAGGGGTGGCTAGAAGTCCCAAAATCCTTCTTCCATGGAGTTGGTGTACCTGCAGGCTTTTGGCACCCGACCATCTACCTCTTGGGTGACTCTGCCCACTGACGAGCTCATCTAGTTGATCTCAGCAGGTGTGGAAGGCCGCTGACACCATAGAACCTATCCCCAAAAGACCTGATAAAATCCTGTTCATTCCAGAAGAATAACAGTTCTGAGCTAAAGGGTTAGCTGTTGATACCGTGGTCATGGCGGCAACCACAGAGAAGGAACTGGCCAACGAGAGTTCCTCTATCCATCCACCCAACAGAGTGTCTTGGACGATGGACAGATTTGGGAAGCGGGTCTAAGCATCATCAAACTTAGCCTTAAGGTCTTTGAATTTTTTGGCACACGTCCGACTTCAAAGGGATCTTGTCAAGGAGGTATCAGATACCCTGGGAGGATCTGTTTCCGAGGAAGTCCCAAGATAAGGTTGCTTTCTAGTTGGCTACCCTGGATTCTGTGTCTAACTTGTCCATGAGGCTCATTGCTCATGCAGCTGTAGGGACCAACAGAGTGGTAGGTTCCAACATTGCCATTAGGTGACACGCCTGGATGTGCCCAAGGAGCCTCAATCCTCACCACTAACACCAGTGAGGGGCATCCGTATAGGGAAAGGATAATAAATACTGTAAAGTACAATTTCCCCTTAAGAGCACACAGAGATCACAGTCAGTCTGGGGCTGGTTTCTCCTCAGGTCCCCAATAAGACTCCCCACTGGCACAGCTATAGGGTCCAGATATCAGCCTAGTGGGAAAGCTAAGAGCTCCAGCACCCTCTCTGTCCAACCAGCGCTTCGTGTCCCTGCCCAAGTAGCTGACACACTTATGAGAGTTATATACAACCACACAGACACTCCTGAGAAAGGCTGGCACAGGTTCTCCAGCTGTGCCCCTTTTACCCAGAGTATACGGCAGTATCACTTGCCACCACCTACTACTATTTATCAGCTACTAAAAGTGTGTCCAATTATACTGTGCAATATTATTATCCAAATGGTAAGTGCAACTGAACAGTCAAGGTTTATTGGAGTGGCTTGGCCAGTATCATATACATGTAATGTACTCTGGAGCTTAAATTATCTCTACATGAAACAGCCACAGTTGAAAGTTTTAAAATATTTAATAAAAACACAAGCCAATACTTCTTACTACACAGTGCTAGTCAAGAGTTCAGAGATCACAGAGAAATACTTAAAATAATACAGTAGAAAAGTTCTGACATCAATACAGAAAAAAAAGACTAATCTAATCTTCCTAGTTCCTTAGCTATTCAGTTATTTTCCCTCCCCGTATGTAAGAAAATTCCTGATGGTCTACCCAGTCAGAGGGAACGAGCAGTTCTAGAAATCCAAAAACTGCTAGAAGAAAAGTCCAAGAAGTTCAACCAGAACAAACAGAATCCAGAACTTACTCAAGTTTCCTTTTAGTGCCAAAAAAGACAGGGGACAGGATACCAATTTTGGATCTAAATGTACCTTTACAAGTCAGTTCATCAAACCAATTCTGGATGGTCACGTTACAGTCCACACTTCCATACCTGGAAAAGGAGAACTGGTTGTGCTCAACAGATCTTCAGGAGGTGAAATGACAGATGATCCAGAAGGTTTCTGCGCTTCCAGCTGGGAGCCGATCACTACCAATTCAGAGTGTTGACCTTTGGCCTCACCACAGCCCCCAGGGTATTCACCAAGTGCATGGCAGTAGTAGCAGCTCACTTCAGACTGCAACGATTCTGAGTGTTTCCATATCTAGACGATTGGTTATTACCACTCCAATCAGGCATCAATTGTTACAAGTGAAGGATTATGTACTTCACGTCTGTTCCTTTCTGGAAATAACTAAATTACAACAAAAATCTAAACTGACACCACCACAGAATTTAGAATTCATAGGAGCGCTCCTAAATACTTGTGCTTCCATAGCATCTCTTCCCCCTTTGAGGTTACAGAAAATAAAAATCCAGGTCCAGAAGAACATCAGCAACAGGAACGTTACAGCTTGTTTAGTCTTACAAGCACTAAGCTTCACTGGCTGCAACAATAACTCTGGTTCGCTTAGTAAGATTTCACATGAGAATACTACAATGGCTGCTAGCTTCTCTATGGTCAGTGTCACACTAGTCCATGTCAGATCTGATCTTGATCACCAATCTTTGCCAACAATGATTTAGCTTGGTGGATACACTCCAAAGACATTCTTCTAGGCCACTTCTTTATCCCACCATAACCCAAAGTCACAGTTATCATAGACACCTCCCAGATGGGGTGGGGGGCATTATCTGGGAAAGATTGTCCAAGGCACTTGGTCCCCTGTAGAGGCCAATTTGCATATCAATGTCCTACAGTTAAGGGCAATGCTTTTAGCACTGCAAGTCTTTCAAACTGTTCTTCCTTCAGGAATAGTTGCAATTCAAACAGACACTATGTCAAGGGTTTGGCACATCAACAAACAGGGAGGAAACAAATTCTACCCCCTGTGCTGAGAAGCTGTCAGTGTGTGGCAATGGGTGATCTCTTCCATCTGCTTTCTGATAGCAACACACATTCTGCAGAGTTCCAGTGTGATAGCAGACAAATTAAGTAGGTGTATTCTTCTGCCTCACGAGTAGTTTTTCAATCCAAAGGTGACCGAAATGATTTTTCATAGGTGGGGCCAGCCTTGCTGGAATCTATTTGCCTCTCCCCTAAACAACTGCAGCAACTATTTTGCCCTGATCCCCCCTCTGGGGGCGTTCCCCTAGAGATGCTCTTCTACACACTTGGCCCTCCAGATGCTGTATGCCTTTCCCCCTAATTCCAAAATTCCTGCCAAAAGCAATTGGGTTGAAGAGGACAGTAATCTTCATTGCACCTTACTGGCCTCGACAGATATGGTTCCCCTTCTTTTGGCCTTATCTGATTCAACAACCTTGGATTTTGGACCTGGCTTCAGATTTTTTCAGCTGAACATTGTGAACTTCAAGCTGACAGCTTGGTTCCTCCAGTTACACTGATAGCCAGGCTCCTTCACTTTCTTCTCTGGTATGCCATATTCTCTTGGCTTTGATAAACCAGCTAGATGCAAACTATGCTAGTAAAGAGAAGTGGTTTGCCTTTTGGGCTTGTGGCAACAATATTAATCTCTTTTCGGCACCCATTGATAAAATCCTTGAATTTTTAGCTTCTCTTTTCAAGGCAGGTGCTTCCCAGTCTACCATAAAAATTCAATTAGCAGCTTTTTCTAATTTCCATAATAGTTTTGAAGAATCCTCCTTGGCTTCTCATGAGCTCTGCAAAGCCTTCTTAAAAGGAATGCTCTTGCCAAAATCTTACAAAAAATCCTACCCCACTTTGGGATCTAAACTTGGCATTACACATCATTGTTCAACCTCCCCCTTCAACCATTAGCTGAATGTGATCTAAAGTTCTTATCCTGGAAAACTATATTCTTAATGGCAATAACTTCTGCCAGAAGGATTTCAGAAATACAAGCCTTATCACGCAGACATCCTTACCGGAATTTCCACAAAGATAGAGTTTCACTGAGAACCAACCCTTCCTTTTTGCCTAAGGTAGTGTCAGAGACCAGTATCAACCAAACTATTTATTTACCAGTATTTTTTCCCCAATTTTGCTAACAAAGGTTAATACTGCTTACATTTAGACGTTCACAGACAATTACATTTATATCTACACAAAACTAAGAATTTCAAAAAAATCCGACCAACTATTTTTGTCATTCTCATCTACAAGATTTGGACAACCAGTGAACAAAGTAAAGCTAGCCATACAGCTCAATGTATTTCTTTTATCTATAATTTATAATAAAAAGAAAATTAATTTGCCTAGGCCTTTAAAGGCTCATTCTACAAGAGCTGTAGCTACTTCAACAGTTTTTCAGTCTAGAGCTTCTGTGGATATTTGTGCAGCAGCAACCTGGGCTACCACTCATACTTTTATTACTCATTACAAATTGGATATGGTCTCCAGGGGAAGAGCATCATTTGAATCTATGCTGCTTAGGAATAGCCTTCCTTCAGCCCTTGGTAACAGGGGACTCTATCCCATATATTTAGGATACAATGAAAACTGTCATCACATAAATTAGTTATGTACTTACCATAACGTTCCATCTGTGTTGGCCGTTTTCATTTATGCTCGACTCCCCTCCCTCTCAAAGCCTTTGATGGGACGCATAATGACTTTTTGCCAGTAGTGTTACTTGTATATGGTTCTAGATATGGACTCTATGAAAGCTACTGGGTTGCTATATTCTGTGTGTTTTTTGCAAACTCAGTCTAAGGTAATTGGGAAAGGAGCATTCTGAATAAGGGTAACGCTCAACAGTTTTTGGCCAGTGTGAGTTGTATTAATGTCTGAGTCGGTTCCATTGCTCAGAACCGAACCCATATGGTGAGGATAAATGAAAATAGACAACACAGATGGAATGTTAATGTTGGTACATAACTTCTTTTTTCTTTTCATCACAGGACTTTGTGTTTGGCTGGTTCCACGCAAAATATTTCATCCTGACTTCTAAGGCCATTTCTTTTTATTCCTTGCTTTTTCTGTAAAGGCCATTCTGCTAGGGTAGTTACCTACTTTGGTGTCTTTTTCAAGACTTTGGATACTAGTTCCATCCTTAAAGCTGCTACTTGGTCCTCTAGTTATACTTTCACTAAACATTATAAATAGAATATTGTTGCCACAGCATGAATTTGTTAAGTGCTCTTCTATGCCTTCCTGCTCCCAGCTTTCTTTGTTCATCTACTTTCTTATGTAAAGAGCACTGCAACAGTGATATAGAAAGATATATTACAGTTGTGTAAAATCTTACCATAACAGTAAATGTGCCTCCCTCCTTCCCAGGTCTTGTCCCTATGCTTTTGTTGCCCTCCTGGCAGAGGGGCCCTTTATTTCTTTTTCTTTCTGGATGTACGTTCTCCTTTGTGCCTGAGGGTATTCTTTTCCTCCTGGGGCAATTAAATTCTGAGCATTTGCATGCAAACATCACTTTTATGTGCTCCATCTTATGCAAGGAGCATACATGTGACATTTCTTAGTATTTACCAGCTTTGAGGGCAAAATAATGGGGTGCCACAAATTCCCTGAGTGGCCCCTTCAATCCTGTTTTTTTTTCTTGAAGGTTCTGATGTCATCACACATGTGATGTCAGCTTCATGAGCCAGACTGACAGAAACTTGGGTGAGGGTTCAGACAGCAGACTCTTTCCCTTGGAATATCTTGTGACAGTTGTGGTCATCTTGATATTTTCTTGCACTGTTGAGTCTGTTTTTTGTTTCATATGTATATTTTTTTCCAACAGTTTTAAGCTCATTACCCATTGATAACTAAGATATGCTCATGAATATACTGTATATACTTAAGTATCAAACTGCCACTTGCATAGCTCTCAACCTCTTAGAGCAAGAAATCTGGACAAAATCATAAATAATGGGGGAAAAGCCATAAATAATGGGGGGAAGCCCCAAAATAAGGGCAATTTTTAAATATTGCTCTTACAAACTTAGAAAGTTGATAGAATAACAGCTTTTGCATTAGCATGTATTTTCTGAAGAGTATGAAGTCTGAATCTCAAATGTCTAGTACGTCCATATATTGTGTGGATTAGGATTGGAATAGCAGGCAGGTAGCAGCAACCAGTGACTGGAAGTCAGTTAAGTTTTTTTACTTCCGGCAGGCCAGCCAAGTGCATTAGTGGAACAAAACAAGTTAAAGTAGTACAGTACCTTCTGCAGTGCTCTGTAGGCTGCAGCAGAGTCCATCCAGCATACATACTCTCAGGAATCCTGCCTGGATGAGAAAATTTATGTTCTCTGACAGCTTGACCTCCTCCAGGCATGTAAAAAAAGAATAAAGGAAACCATACCTTAGAGTCGCAACTGTATAGATTTTCATAGAATCATCATGTCTAGATTTTTGCCTCATTTTTTTTTTTTGGTCTATAGACTGTTCCTCAAAATGTTGGTTTTCTGGCAATGCAAATCATTGGCAATTTTGGCAAAGTATTGAGAATTGGGGGGGGGGGGGTGCTGCACTTATGCATTTTTTTTCCTCACTCTAGTTATGAAGGCAGACATTAGTGAAGATGGTCTAAGTTAACAGTCGGGTCCTCAGCGATGTTTGTATATGCTGAGCAAAGGACCAGAAAATGTAGAAGCCAGTTGCTTAACAACTGTAAACAACCATATACTGGAGCTGTTATTGATGAAAGGTGAACAGAGTAAAGGCATAAGTATACAGCCTTGTAGGAATCTGACAGCACATTCACAATTTTTTTTTGGGGGGGGGGGGGTAATGTTGGAATTAAGTGCTCATATGGAACAGGCAACTAGACCTTGTTTAAACTTGAGAGTGATATATTTATGGAGTCCCAAATGCAGCAGAATTTTTAGTGCACTGGATATTATCAAGACTGGCTATTTTTGGACAATGGGTCTCATAGGGGGGTTATCCCCATCTTTATAGATCTTGGGTAGACCCTGTATGCATGTAAAAAATCGCAGCAACCATCACTTCAATGGACAGCTAGAAAATCTAAAATTAACACCATGAACTAGCACTTTTTCCTGGAAAAGCAGGTATTCTTAATGAATTTGGGGAAAAAGGTGTACTCTTCTTCCATTCTTGGTTTCTAGATTCTAAACTACCAGACTCTTATGATTCAGTATTGTACAGCTGCACAAGTCCTACTTACCTGTAACAGTATATGTTCGAATTTCACACTGCCTCAGTGGCATATGGGATTTTGTACCTGTAGAAACCCATACAGGCAATTTTCCAGAGCTCCGAATCCCCTCCTCTGCCTCTCTGTGATAGGAGATTAGCTTAAGTCCCTCCCCATCAGGGGAAGCATAACCCATGCCACGGAAAGTCAGTTATTAAGGATTTTAGTACCAAGAAGGATAAAAAGCAACAATTGCCTGAAACCAACCAATCTGCAGCCACAAAACACCAACACAAATAACCAAAGCCAACCAACACTACAACAAGGTTAGATACCATTTAACTATATACAGCATAAGGTGGATGTGGAGATGGGTGCTGCCACTGAGGCAGTGTGAAATACAATCATCTACTGTTACAGGTAAGTAGGGTTTACTCATCTCTATGTTCATCCTTCACACTACCTCAGTGACATATGTGTAGATTCCCAAAGCTTACCCTACCTGTAAAGAATAAGATCCAGGAGGACCTAGAAAACAGTCCTCTCATAGCCTACCTTGGAACTTAAGAATCCAATTTGTAATGCATTGTAAAATTATGAACAGAGGACAAGGCTGCTGCCTCCAGATTGCTTCAGGATTCCACTGTTTTGCAATATGTCAGTGAAGAGGATTAGGCTGTGATGGAAATGTGTCTTAACCTTGCCTGGAAAAGATTTACCATTGTGGGAGTCGCAAAAAAAAAACGCACCAAAGGACAACCAACTAGCAGTTCTTTATTTAAAGACAGGTTGACAATTCTTAGCCTTGGCATAGAAAATAAACAGCTGTTGTGCTTTCCTCAATGGTTTAGTCCTGTCAAGGTAGTACCTGAGCACATCCAAGATGTGCAGAATTTTCTCTTCCTTGTTTTTAGGTTTTGGAAAGAAAACTGGGAGATTGAGGGCATAATTCAGGGCAAGATCCAGAAACAACTTTTGGCATGAAAGAAGAATTAGTGCATAGAACCCAGTCATTGTCAAAAATCATATAAGGTTAGCCAACCATGCCAGATTACAGATCAGAGACTCACCTTGTAGATGTTAAAACAGTAAGCAAAACGGTTTTCCAAGAGATGAACCTTAACTCAGCCTGAAAATCAGGTTCAAAAGGAGATGGTCAATTTTTTGAAGAAAAAAGTTGAGATTCCAAGGAAGAGAAATTTGCTTTCAAGAGGATCTCAAGTGCAACACTCCTTTCATAAACTGGCCACAAAAAAAATGATAAAATAGGGAGATCTATGGGCAGATATGTTGAGATGGCCACAAGATTAACCTTGATAGATGCATAAGAAAAGCAACTGTTGAGTAGCTCACACAAACATTTTAAAACCAGAGGGGGGACACTATACCAGACTCTTTGATATAGGTTAGGGGGCAACCTAGAAAATCTCTTCCACTTGTAAACATAAGATTTTCTAGTTGCACGTGTGATGATATGAGGTAATGCCATCTATGCCAGCCAGAGTAGGTCAGGGCAAGTGTAACATATACCAGCATAGCTATCTGGAGTTCTGTAAAGAATTTTATGTCATTTGAGTATCAATAATTTGTACAGAAGCTTGTGCTAAATATGTATTTGTAAAGTTGCTTGTGTTAAAAATGCAACAGTGGGTCCTGCAAGATTGAATAGAGATATACATGTATGTCAGACAGTATTATAATAACTGATTAAATGCATATGTTTTAGCAAAGAATTCAGTAAGGGAAGAGGCTAATCTCAGTCCAGCTAATTTTGAAAAATAGGCTCAAAATTAAATGGGTTGGCTTATGTCATACCGATTTTATCTTACAGGTTTGACTGCAGACAGAGACAAAAATGTTTGGAAAAACCAGGACTAGGAATCTTACTGCATTTTCCTTACGGGTGAACCAATTGCCATTCTGGAAGGGTGGAAGTTTTTGAAATTGTTTTTTAGCTTTCAGATACTGAAACAGATCTTAGCAAAGCCCTGGGTGTGTATTATACCAGAGTCAAATGACCAAATGTGATGTTATTCTATAAGCAGCACTGGAATGATTCTTTAGATATTAGTGAATGATATGACGGAACTCTCGCAGCAGTACTTTATCTGGGACCTGACAGGAAAGCTGTCTCACGGATATCTCACACAACCTCACACCTCATCTTGCCTTGCTGTAGTAAGCAACTCAACACACTTTATCTTGCCTTATTTTAACCAGGGAACAGCAACTCTTTAGTCAGTTAGTAAAATATACGGAGATTAGTTAAGGATTGTTTTTCTGCATCTGTGTGAATCTACCCAACTGCGTTATTTTTTTTTTTTTTACATCTCCTGAGATTGAAACTCTGGTGTTTATTATAATTAGATATTCAGTATTCTCATGTTTTCTATTTTATTATTTATTATTAAATATCTCTATACCTTTCATTGTGGCAAGTCTTTTACAGAATACTTTTAACATCTTACGAATACTTATTTCAGTAACACCGTGGCCACTCCTGAAAGCCTTGCTGCATTGATCAAACTCTACCATTTGTATTAATATTAATTTTACTCCGTATAATTGGGTGCACTTGTAAGAGCCTTAATACAGCCGACTGGTGGCAGCATAATTATCTCATTCATTTATTTAATTTGTTAACCAGGTATTGTCTAACTCATTTTCAGCAGAGGCCCGGGGAGAAAAGCTCCAAATACATACATATATCAATACACATATACATTCACATGCACATAACAGTATTGAACACTCAAGATGAATACATAATTTTGTATTTCACAAAAAAGCAAAAACAGTATAGCAATTAACTAAAAATTTCCTTGATTAACAATGTAAAAAATCACAGCATGACTTAGCAGAGAGCAGTGGAAGACAGATTATCAAGGAGCAGTATTAGTTTTTACCCTGCTAACTGAAAGAGAAAGAATGAGTCTCGATAGTGTAAAATAGATAATAGCTGTGTGTGTGTGTTTGTGCTAGTTGGGGGGATGTAGGGGGGTAGTACTGAGCCTAGCGAGGAGTGTGGCAGGAGCAGAGCCTGTGTTTAGCTAGATGTTCTTTAAGGAGGTGTTTGAACTCATAAATGCTATCATAAGCCTCATAAGGCTTTTGGCTATAGGTTGAGGAAGGGTGTTCCAGATTTTGGCAATTTTATAGGAGTAGAGGACAGCGCCTTGTGTGTTATGGGGCTGACTGATTTTTAACATTACTTTATTTGAGGATCTTGGTGATCTTGGATTGTTGTTGGGTTGGCTTAGATTAGCGAGTGCTAGGCAGTTGTGTGGTTTGTGAATTATTTTGTGGACTATGGACAGTTGGCTACAAGTTAGGTGGTTTGGGAGTTCTAACTATTTGAGTTATGAGAGTACTGAGAAGTGGTGGGTTCTGTAGGGGTGGCCTGTTGCGAATATGGCAATTTTGTTATAGCATGATTCTAGATTATTTAAGGTGGATTTATGAATGTTTGTAAATACTTGGGAGCCGTAGAGGAGGGTGAAGAGTAGTTGTGTGCGTGCAGTGGCTAGTCTGGCACTTTCTATAAGGTAAGGTTTAATTTTATATAGGGTGCCTAGTTTGGAGATGACTTTTTTGATGGTTTGGCAGATGTGGGTATCAAACCTTAGGTTTTCATCAATTGTGACACCTAGAAGTTTGGTTTGGTTAGTGAGTTCTATTTTGGTTCGGTTTGTGGCCAGGATTGAGACTGAGGACAGACATGTTTTGGGTTTATTACAGTTGAAAACAACTAACTTGGTTTTGTTTGGATACAGTATGAGTTGATGGTTAGTGAGCTAGTTTTCAGTATTCTGGTGAGATTTTTGCATATTTGTTTGTAGAACCTGGGATGTGGGGACTGAACAAATGAGTGTAGAGCCATCGGCGCACTGGAGTATGGAGGCCAGTTGGGTAGTAGAGCTGAAGATGTTAGTAAAAATTTTAAAGAGAAGTGGGTCAAGTATGGATCCTTGGGTTACACCAACAGTGATGGGTAAAAGGGGAGGATAGTGTGCTCTTCCACTTGGTGGCTTGCTGTCAGTTGGAGAGACAGCTATGGAACCAGGAAAAGGCTGAAGAGTTGAGGCCGTATAATGTTAGTTTATTTAGTAGGATTTGGTGGGAGATGGTGTCAAAGGCTTTTGACATGTCAAGAAATATGAAAGCGACTATTTGGCCTATGTTTATGAGTCCCTGAATAGTGTTGGTGAAGGACAGTAGGGCAGTGCTGGTGCTATCTTTTGGCCTAAAGCTGTGTTGAGTGGGGGAGAGGAGGTGGGTGTGAATGCATTTTCCTAAGATCTTGGCTAGAGGGGAGAGGATGGCTATGGGACGGTAGTTAGATTTTTTTGAGGGGCTGCTTTTGTGTAGTGGGATGATGCATGATATTTTCCATAGATAGGGGACATATTGTTCAGGAACTGAGTGGTTGATCAGGATTGATATGGGATAGGCTATAGAGGGGGCAGGAATTTGTTAGGTAGTTGGTCGGCAGCTAGACAGCAGGGTTTGAGCTTGGAAAGAAGTGATTTTATGTAACTGGTTTGGATTGGGGTGAAAGAGAAGGAGGTGGGGGAGTCAGAAGTTGGAAAGGGTACAATGAGAGTTTGGTCAATCTGATTGCCAAGAAGTGAAGTAATTGAGTTAATAAAGTCTGGGCAGAAGGGGCACAGCTAGTAAATCTGTGCCAGCCTCTCAGGTGTGTGTGTGTGAAAACCAAATATCCGAGTATGTGTGTCAGCTACTTGGAACAGGGACACAGAGCTCCAAAGTGGTCAGTGTAAAGTCTTCTTTGGGGCCTGGAGAGTGTGTCCAGCCCCACATCTGGAGTGCGTGTTCTTAAGGGAAATTGTGCTTGGTGCAGAGAGCTACATCTAAAAATACTGTGTGCATCTATTTTTGATGTTAGTGGCCATCCCTCAGAATCAGTGGTGAGGATTGAGACTCCTTGATTACTGGCCTGGAGTAGGGACCATCACAACAGTTTTTTTTTGCTCCTTCAATATCTGCTGTACATATTCATGGAACAATTACCTAAAAGGTATCGACACAGAATTATCCAGGTTGTCAGCAATTGCTCTACAATGGGGTTCACCACTCACCTCTGACACTGTATAAGCATATCCAGAGTGAATGGAAGCTTGTGATAATTGCCCTTGGTCAATTCCATTAAAAGGATATGCCTAGGCCAAAAGGGGGTTATAAAATGTATCTTTGCTAATTCTTTCTGAATCTTCATAAGTACGCTGGGTACTGGTATAAAGGGTAGAAATGCATAAAGAAACATTCCTGCCCAAGTGAATGAGAATGCTTCCATCATCCCAGCATGGCTACAAGGATGTCTTGAAATTAACTTTACCAACTGTTTAAAAGGAGGAACAGTTCTATCTGAAGTGTTCCCCATATCTGGATCAAATCCACGCAGATCTCTGTCCTGGACTTTTCACTTGTGAGCATCCCTCCAGAATCTCCTTAGTCTGCCTGCTACTAGGGTTTGCTCTGACAAGATGTATGAGGTCTGAAGTGTCAGAGAATGATGTAAGGCTAGCTATAAGGCCATCGCTGCCAACCGTCAAGCAGGGTATGACCTTGTACCCCTTTGTTTATTCAGCTACTACATGACTGTGGTAAGGTGTGGTCCGAGACCAATAAAAGGGGATCTGGGGACCATTAATGGTAAAGAACTTTTAAGGTCTGGATCACTGTTTATATTTCTTTGACAATTCTGTGCTTTGTAGTGTCCAAAAGACACCCCCCCCACCTTGCACAAGAAAGTACAGTTATGTAAAATCTTACCATAACAGTAGATGTCTTTCTCTTCACTGGTGCGTATTCTTTACATAAGGGATTCCCTGCCAAGGATAACCCAACATCCAGACACCATACCAAAGCCTTTAGATTTAATAGGCACCATACGTCACATGTATGCTTGTGTACGTTGTAGGGCATAAAGGTGACATACAAACACTCAAAACTGATTTGCCTTAGGAGAAAAAGAATACCCTCAGGGACAAAAGAGAACATGCACATCCAGAAGGATAAAAGAAGGAAAGAGAAAGCAACAGTCCCTCAGCCCAGAGGGCAACAAAGCACAGAGACAAGAGCTAGGAAACAGAGGGGCAGACGTAGGGACTGAATACTGTAACAGTGAAGAGAAGGACATCTACTGTTATGGTAAGATTTTACATAACTACTATGTCATTCATATCACTGTTGCAGTATTCTTTACACAAGGGAAACTACAAGAGCTAAAAAGAAGGCCTGGAAAAGGAAGGCACAGAACAGGCCTCTTACTCATGCAGAATAGCCTTAGCAAAAATTGCCCTGGCCTTGGAAATAACATCCAGCTTATAAGGTTTAGTGAAAGTATGAACAGAGGACCAAGAAGCAGCCTTAAGGATGGAATTGGTGTCCAAGCCCTTGAAAAGGGCACCAGAAGCGGTAACAACCCTAGAAGAATGTGCCTTTATAGATGAAGGCAGACATTTGCCATGAAAGAATAACAAAAGAAAATGACTTGGATATCCAGGATGAGATGGTTTGCTCTTTTAGAAGCAAAACCCAAAGTCCTGGAATGAAAAGAAACAAAAATCTGCTCAGACTTGTGAATTCCCTTTGTTTTATCCAGATATCGGAGCTGTCTGCAGATCCAAGATGTGAAAAACCTTCTTACTAGCACACTGTGGGAAAGGAAATAAGGTGAACAGACTGATTAAGGGACAACTCTAACTACCTTAGGCATAAAAGGAAGACTGGTTCAGACAGACACCCGGTCTCTATGAAAAACTGAAAAAAGAGGAATATCCATGACGGCCTAAAGTTCACTCTTCTTGGCTGAAATAAAGAGCCAACAGAAGAAAAATATTCCATGTACAATGTTACAAGGAACAGAACTAGTAGGTTCAAAAGGAGCCCGAGTAATTTTTTCTAGTACAAAATTGAGGTTCCAAGAAGGCAGGACAGGCTTTCTGGAAGGCATGATATGAAGGACACCTTTAAGAAATTGCTTGACCTCAAATTGAGAGGCCAAAAGGGAAGACCAGCAGAAAATGCTGAAAGATGATCTTTAACTGAAGAATATTACAACCCAGCACAGAGCAGATCACACAAATAAGAAAGAACCAGAGAAACCTCCACCAAGAGGGGATCCTGATGAAAAGAGACACCAGATAATCTTTTTAATTTGGACATGTATGAATTTCTGGTACTGGGTTTCTTTGCCATCTGCAGAACCCAGAACACATCCTCACAAAAGAGGTGCCTAAATGAAATCAAAACCCTATCACCCACAGTGTCATTTGAAAAGGTTAGAGGTGAGAATGGATAACAGATCCCTTGCCTTGTGTGAGAAGATCCACCCGGTGAGGTAACTTGTGGTGAATGCCCCTGGCCAAGTGATAAAGAAGGGACACCCAATGCTGTCTGGGTCAAAAAAGGGAGTTACCAGCAAGATTTTGGGAAAGTCCGGTCTGATTTTGTGTAAAACTCACGGGGACAGAGGAAGGGGGCAGGGCACACAGTAACATTCCCTTCCAAGGAAGGGAGAGACAGGACATCCACTTTCTAAGGCATATGACTGTATTCTGGAAAAGAATAGGGAAAGTTGTCTGTTCAGATGGGAGGCAAAAATATCTGAGGAATACCCCACCAATAGACTATGTCCAGAAATACATCCTGTGAAGCATCCATTTGTGAGCCTGTGTTCTGAAGGAATGTAAACCACCTGAAGAGTCATTTGATACTTGACAGCAAGATCCCATGCCTGAAGAGCTAATTTGCAAAGACGACAGGACCTCGTTACCCCCCCCCCAACTTGTTGACATCACAGTGGTATTGTCTGCGAAGACTTTGAGGGGGCCGGGCTGGAAAAGGGAATGAAAAGTTTGCATAGCCCTTATCTCTTTTATGTTGATATGATCTGACATCTAATGTGGATGACAGAGACCTTGGACCTTTACAGGGCCACAAGAAGCCCTCCACCCCAAACCTGAGGTGTTTGTAAACATTTACTGAGAAGGAACTGGAGTCTGAAAGGGAAGCCCCAGACAGAGTGAGTTGTTGAATCCACCACTGAAACTTGAGTTTGAGACAAGGAAGTAAAGGAACAGGGTACTCCAGGGGGTGACAATGTTGAAGCCACAGTAATTTCACATACCACTGTACCTTCCTCATATGAAGCGTGGGAGAGAAAGTATGGTAATAGTGGATGCAATAAACCCCAGAACCCAGAGAAATTCCACGTCTGTAAGAGAGGACAGAAGGAGAGCCTGAAAAAAGGTTGTCAGAGAAAAAAACCTTTGGAGCAAGATGAGAAGCCAACATGGGAAGAGTATGCAGCTTGCACCCAAGGAAAATATGATCCTGGGAGGGCATCAAAACCAATTTCTTGAGTTTTATGGTGAACTCCAGACTTTGCAAAAGACAAGTGACAAAGCTGAGATCCCACAACAGACTGCTGGGACAATCAGCCTGAATAAGCAGGTCATCCAGATAGGGAAAATATGTATCCAATGAAGTCTTTAAAAGCAATGACAGGAGCAAGCCATGTTGGGAGGGATAGGTTCCTGACCCAGAGATGCCCTAGACTCTGGAATAGACTGTCCATACATATCAAGCAGAGCGCGCCTCTTTGGCCCTCTTCAAAAGGAACCTTGACGATTGGATGGGAGATAGGAAATTCACCCCAGGGAACATGTCAGTTGCCCTGTTAGACGGGTCCAGGGAAGTAAATATTGTCGGTAAAACAGCCAGGGAATAGTTATGGCTAGGCTTGTATAGGCCCTAGGGCCAATAGCCTAGTATCAACCTATGAACTTAAGCAAAAAAAAAAAAAAAAACACTAGCTGTGATAATCTTTATGGTGAATCTGCCTCCCACACTGACATTTCCCTTCTTGGATGACATGAACAAAAGTACACTACAATAATGAAAAAAAAGGAAGAGGTGAAACCCCAATGGGACACTTATCTGAAGGCATATTGGCAACCAAAATAGTAGAAGGGTGTTCAGACTGACTGCAAAAATTTTCTGAGTGTTTGCATCCATATGTCACCTTTATGCCCTAAGACGTATGCAGGGAGCATATGTGTAATGTATGGCTCCTATAAAGTCAAAAGGCTTTGGTATACCAGTCTGACATAGGGCTATCCTTGGCAGAGATCCCTTATGTAAAGAATACTGCAAAAACGATATGGAAGGACATCTGCAGAGCCCGTGGCAGGAAACCAGCTTAGTGCAGCTGAAAAAAAGAGTTAAGTACTTACCATAACTTGGAATCTGTGCTATCCAGTGTCATTATTCATCATGGATAGGTCTTGGATCTGACCTCAGATCTGAGACGGCAACTGAAGAACAGATCCAGAGCTCAGGCTCCTCCCCTTCTCATAATCCCTTGGTACCTACAACTTTCAGATCAAGTTTTCTGGATACAGAAAAAAGTCTGGACAGCCTATAAAACTAAAAACTACTCAAAGGAAAACATTCCTCCACATTTACCAGATCTCTAGAAGGAAGGGGGAAGGAGGGGACATGATGAATAATGACACTGGATAGCTCAGATTCCAAGTTATGGTAAGTACACAACTCTATCTGCTGCTATCTGTGTAATTATTCATCACAGATGGGTCAGAGTCCCCAGCTACTATGAGCCCTAGGAGGCCTCAGGGAAGGATATGCCAGAGCACAGAGGAACCAAAGGAAGCCCTGTTCCTAGACACCAAATCCAACTTATAATGTATAACAAAAGGTGTGGGGATTGGGCCAAGTAGCAGCAGCATACATGTCATCCAATGACAGCTTAGCTGAAGGCAGATGATGTGCCAACCAACCTAGTAGAGAGCTTTAACTGGTCTGGAAAGTTCCATGAGATTGCTATCGTAAATGTAGAAAATACAGCTGACAATCCAATGGGAAATCGATACCTTGGTTACTGCCAGATCTTTTCTGGCCTGAGAGAAGGCTGTAAAGAGCTGATCCACCTTCTGAATTTTTTCAGTTCTCTTAAGATAAAGATGTAGCTGTCTATGGACATCCAAACAATGCAACATATATTCCCTTTTATTTGAGAAACTGGGAAAGAACACAGGAAGCTGAATAGATTGGCCTCCGAAGCTGTCTTAGGGATGAAGGATTAGTCCTCAGAGACACCTATCCTTGTGGAAGACCATAAAAGGGGGCTTTAATGCTGACAGAGCCTGCAGCTCGGAAACTCTCTTGGCAGAACTAATTGCCATCAAGAAGGCCGTCTTCCAGGAAAGGAATTTAAGAACACAAGATGCTGCAGGCTCAAAGGGCTTTTGTGTCAAAGACTGCAACACCACAGTCAGATCCCATAGTGGGGAGGGATCTTTCATACGTGGTCTGAAGAGAAAAATCCCTTTGAGAAAGGCTTTGCACAGTCAGAAAAATGGTGGGACTCTCGTTTAAATGGAAATCAGAGATGGCCATCAATTAGAGTTTAATCATGGAGAAACTAGCCCCTTCATGAAAAAGAGAAGCCAAGAACAACAAAATGTCAGGAATAGGGGCTGAAAAAGGGTCTAGATTGTGCTGCCTGGCCCAAATAGAAAATATCTTCCATTTACTGGAATACACCTTCTTGGTAGATGGTTTCTGAGAGGCTAAGATAATATTCTTCAGAGAAAGAATGGTTCTGCCACCAATCTTGCTAAAACCTTGAAACTTGAAAACTTTTAATAAAAATAAAACAATGATAAAATAAAATACACTAGCTCATAAACCGGATAAGCACTTTCGGTGTAATACCTTTTTCAAATCCTAAATGTTAGCTAGTAAAACTTCCTGTTAAATACCTTCATTCTCTGGTATTCACTCATTCAAAGATACTTAGTAGCCATAGCAATGTATAGACCCTTTCAATTTGGTTATTTAGAGTGCTGAAGAGGTTTTCCTTTTAGTGCAGGTTTTAAAGAAACAAATTCATTCAGACCTGGTGGCTGATCTGAACGCAAGTTCATTATCCACTTCATTTCTACAATTTCTGTTTGATTTACTAGATAATATTCTTAACTGGAAAGGAAAGCCTGGACTGGGAAAGGATCACTGGAAAGATTAGTTGTGTAAAATCTTACAATAACCATAGATGTCCTTTTCCTCCATGTTGCAGTATTCTCACATGTGGGATCCTCTGCCTCAGGCGACCCTAAGCATCTGTCTCACATACCAACGCTTAAACCTGGCTGCTGTAAGGTGCGTGGGATGTCGTACGCAGGGACCATAAACCGTGGGCCATAAATATGATGTCCACATGCACAGCCCTAGGAACTGGATGCCCAGTTTGAAAATAGTCTAAGGGTAGCTGAAGGATGCCATCCAGATAGGGAAAAGGTCCTCTAGGGGGAAGGAGGGAGGGAAGGAATACTGCAACATGGAAGAGAAGGACATCTATGGTTATGGTAAGATTTTACACAACTAATCTATGTCCTTCTATTCTCACATGTGGGAGAGTATCACAGCCTATGCAGAGGAAAGGGTGGAATAAGTAGTCGCAGTCTCCAGGAAACCATTGAGGTTGGCTTTTGCAAATTCTGCCCTAGCTCTGGAGATATTATCTAATTTATAGTGTTTAGTGAAAGTGTGTACAGAAGGCCATGTAGCTGCCTCTATGATAGTGGCTGTATCAAGGCCTTTAAGAAAGGCCCCTGAGGAAGCCACCTCTCTGGTGGAGTGGGGTCTGTGTGGAGTAACTTTTTACTATGGAAGGGGTACCAGAAGAACATAGCTTTGCAGATCCGAGAGGATATGGTCTGTTTGGATACAGCTTTCCCCAGGGCCTTGGGGTGAAAGGATGCAGAGAGTTGGTTGGACTTCCTGATGTCCTTTGTCTAATGCAAATAAAACATCAGCTGCCTGTGAACATCTAGGGGATGGAGCACACACTCTCTCTGTCATTTTGTGGCAAAGGAAAGAAGGTAGGTAAATGGATAGACTGGTTCAGCAGAAACAATTCATTGACCACTTTTGGCATGAAGGAATAGTGAGTATGAAGAGAGACCCTGTCTTTATGAAAAATGGTGTAGGGTGGAGTAACTATGAGTGCTTGTAGCTCTGAGACTCTTCTGGCTGAAGTGAGGGCTACCAACAAGACAGTTTTCCAGGTAAACATCTTTAAAGTGGTGGAAGCTTCTGGTTTGAAGGGAGCAGAAGTAAGTTTTTCTAGAACAAAGTTCAAATCCAAGGGGGAGGAGTAGGTTTCCTTGGTGGTCTGATGTGTAGGAACCCCTTAAGAAAAAGCATCACCTCCAATCTTGATAATAGGGATGGATGATCTAGAGGTAAGCAGGCTGAATTAGCTGACAAATGTACTTTCACTGAAGAATATGAAAGTTCAGATTTTAGGAGCTCAGACACACATGCCAAAACAAGAGGTATGTCTGATTGGAAGGGGTCTAGTTGCCTTTGAAGACAACAGGAGGAGATCCTTTTCCATTCAGATAAATAGGATCTTCTAGTAGTAGGTTTCCTGGCCTCCTGCAGGACAGATAGCACGTCCTCTGAGTAAAGATGGCTGAAAGGATTAGAAGTTTGATCACCCACAGGGTAGGCCTGAGGGTTTGCAAGTGAGGGTGGATAAGAGATCCCTTCTGTTGTGCGAGAATGTCCACCTTGTGAGGCAACTTGTGGTGACTGCCCTTGGCAAGAGATAAAAGAAGAGGGAACCAATACTGCCTTGGCCAATAGGGGGTCATCAGCAAGATTTTTAGCTTGTCCTGCTGAATCTTCAGCAGGACCTTCTGTATAAGAGGGAAGTGGGGAAGCATACAGGAACATCCCTTTCCAGGAGACTGTGAAGGCATCCACTCTCCATACTTGTGGTGAAGGGAGCCTTGAGCAGAATAGCCATAGTTGTCTGTTCTGAGTGGAGGCAAACAGATCCAACTGTGGAGTGCCCCACTGGTGGACAATGTCTAAGAAAACATCTCTGTGTAACATCCATTTGTGATTTTGAGACGGTGATCTGCTGAGGGCATCTGCCTGAACATTGCCTTGTGATGGGGTATAGTCCACCTACATTGGCTTGAGTGGCCAACTCCCATGCTTGGTATGGCCAACCTGCAAAGTAAATAGGATGTGGTCCCCCCCCCCCCCGCTTGTTGATGTACCACATTACTGTGGTGCTGTCTGTGAAGACTTGGAGGGGACCTGGGTTTAGGGAAGGGAGGAAAGTCTTCAGAGCTAGGAGAAGAGCAGTTATTTCCCTCACATTGATGTGTTTTTTTTCCAGAGGGAGGGCTCCCATTGAGCTTGTACCTTGAGGCTGTTCATAGTGACCCCCCACTCCAGATCCAAGGCATCTGTGCACATGTGTTGAGCTGCCTTTATGGGCTATAGTGGGAGTACTGGGTTCTGTAGGATTTGCTGGATCCACCACCTTAACTCTTGTTTCAGTCAGGGCAGAAAGGGCACTTGAAAGTCCAATGGGTGGTTGTGTTGGGACCAAACCTTCAAGTACCAGTGGAACCTCCTCGTGTAGTCTGGCAAGTGGCACCATGGGAAGAATGGCTGCCATTAAACCCAGAAGGTGAAGAATTTCCCTGAGATGTGGGTGACTAGGAGTACATTTTTGGAAATAGCTGGTTAGAGAAGTAACTTTTTCTGGTGGGAGGAAGACCTTCATCATATCTGTCCTTATTCTGCAACCCAAGAAGATTTGGTCTTGGGATAGCATGAGGGATGACTTGAGTAGGTTGAGTGTGAAACCTGGGAGAGAAATAGTGAATTGCAGGTGTCTCTGAAGAGTACTTTCTTCTTCTGCTTGGATGATGAAGGTCATTCCAGTGTGGGAAAGATCTGTGTGCCTTTTTTTTCTGCAGAAGGCTACTGCTGGGGCTAGACACTTTGTAAATACCCTTGGTGCTGTAGACAAGCCAAAGGGCAATACAATAAATTGATAGTGTGAGGATGGCATTGCAAAACGTAGGAATCTCCTAATGTCTTGGTGGATAGGGATATAAAGATATGCCTCTTTCAGGTCCAGAGTGGCCATAAAGGCCCTGGGTGTCAAAAGTGGAAGAAGGGTGTGCAGGGACAGCATGCAGGAAGGGACAGAACTGGCCTGTATGGGCCAGCCTTTTTTGGAACCAGGAAGAGTCTGGAGTAAAAACCTTGACCCTCTTTGTCCTGGTGGGACCCTCTCTATTGTTCCTCGTAATAGGAAATCCTGAATGACCAGGGGTATTAGGTGGACTTGGTTTTTTGGAAGGAGGGTTATGCCTTTTGGAGAAGGCTTCTCCTGCCAGGTCATAAAGTACCCTTTTTCCACTAGAGATAGGACCCAGCAGTCTGAGATGATTTGTTGCCACTGGGGAAGACAATGAGAGAGACGGTCAGTAAGGGGGAGATGGTGAAGGGAATTTAGACAGTCAAACATTGTTAGGTCTGTCTGGAAAGGACTGCCTGGGAGGAATGTGAGAGGAACTAGTTCTAGTGGATGAGGGTTTTCTGGTCCTTTCCTTGGCTTTGAAGAAGAGGAGGGTGCAGGTGCCCTTCTTACAAAGCTTGGCTTTGCTGGGTAGTTCCTATAGAATTTAGAAACTGGGGATACAAGTAGATGCTTCAGGTCCTGTAGTTCTTTGCTTTTTTTTCCTGCAGACTGTTGAAAAGTTCTGCAGACTGCTTACCAAAAAGGAACTTGTCCAGGGAGGCAACAGAGATCTTGTTTTTGAAGTCATCTGGCAGAGGCTGAAGTCTGAGCCAGGAATACCTATATAACACAGAAGCAAATACAGCTGACCTGGCTGAGGCTTCAGCAGCATCATAGCTGCATTTTATTGACTGGCTACTTGTGCTGCTAAGGAAAGTTTTGAGGCAACTTGAGACTTAGTTGGGAGTCAGGCATAGAGGAGAGGAGAGTAGACTAGAGGCCTGGGAGACTAGATCTAGGGCATACTTTACCACACGAGTCTGGTAATTGATTGCCCTAAAGGCCAGGGTTGACGAAGTGTAGGTCTTCCTTCCTAGCATGTTCATCACCTTACTGTCCTTATCTGA
This sequence comes from Protopterus annectens, assembly GCF_019279795.1. Taxonomy (NCBI): domain Eukaryota; kingdom Metazoa; phylum Chordata; order Ceratodontiformes; family Protopteridae; genus Protopterus; species Protopterus annectens. Next base: position 1,123,819,836 of record NC_056741.1, on the reverse strand, counting down.
TGGCAACAAAGAAGAGGATGGGATCTGCCTAGATTGTCTGTCAGCAACCACAGCAATCACTGCTGGGTCTGGCACGGAAGTTTTGATAAGATATTTATAATCAGGAATTTTGTAGAATCTGTTTGGCATTTTTGGGGCTGGTGGCTGGAATTCTGGGGTCCTGGAAGCAGAGACAAAGGCATCCAAGTATGTAGGAATCACAGGCGGAATAGCAGAGGGAGAGTGGATTCCAGCTGCAGAAGCTCGAAGTATCTCTTCTGCACCTCAGTCATTTGGGTGGAGTCCCACTTGAAATATTCTCTAATTTTGGAGATAATTTCCCCAAAGGTTATGTCTTCTGATGGGGAGTCCCCTTCCAAGGAGTCATCTGGGGAGTAGTATTCCAAGGGAGAGGCATAAGTGAGAGACTCATCAGAGGAAGAAGAGTCTTCCTCTTAAGTCCGTGGAGGTGGTATGGAGCTAGCAGGGGCAGGCCTGGGACTTAAATTTGGCAGGTCAGGAGTTTGTGTGGTAGTAGGCCTCAGGGCCATAAAGGCCTGAAAGAGTGACTGAGAAAATGCCTGCCAGTCAGGCTGATCCTCTGCTGGGGGAGATAAATGCCTAGTCTTTTGTTTTCTTTTGAGAGGAGGAGTCTTTTGAGTTATCTGAGAAGCTGAAGGCCTGGGGTCATAGTGCCTTCCTCGGAAGCGGCTAATGGGCAGCCGTACAGGTGAAATGGTTCCCCTCAACATCGGCAGAGACCAATGTCGCAGAAACCTCCGTGGATGTGCTGGCTGGAGAAGCAAGGACGACTTCCAAAATGGTACCCACCAAATTTGCCAGTCATATCGGACATTCATCAGTCCCCAGACCAGAAGCTGGCAGTATGTCCGAAGTCAGAAAAGCAGTGCCCAGCCTAGAGACCTTGGCCTTCTTTTTAGGTGGCTCTACCTGGGCAGCCAATTCAGGATCCATAACCAAGGTCAAGGTGCTTCAGACGATGGTTTTCTACAAAATGTTTGAGGGCTGCCAGATGGTTGCGCAGGGTCTTGGGGATGAACAACTTGCAGATTTTATATGCTGTATGGTCGTGAAATGGCCCTAAGCAAAACAAGCAGAGGACATATGCATCTCTGTGTGGAATTTGCCGACCGCACTTACATTTTCCCCTCCTAGATGACATGGACAGAATTAGCTAACAGATAAAAAAATGAGAGATTCCCCAATGGGGTACTTATTTTTAACAGTCAGTAACGTGGAGCAGAACGAGCAAGCTGACGTTCGACTGCGCCACAGAAGTTCTGAGGTCTGTGCATGCGGACATCACATTTATGGCCCACGGTTTATGATCACTGTGTGCGAAGTCCCACGCACCTTACAACAGCCAGGATTAAGCTTTGGTATACGAGCCGGATGTTCGGGTTGCCTGAGGCGGAGGATCCCACATGTGAGAATACTGTAACATGAGAATAGGACATCTGGAGGAACCATGTGGTTAGACGAAGAGACAGGAGGTTGGGAAGAGGAAGCCCCCAAGGGGGGAAATGAGACTTGGGGTGGGATCCAATAACCAAGGAGGATATTTCAGATGAGAACAAAGCAGGGAGAACCAAACCTGACAAGTCCAAAAGAGGACAATGAGGATAAGAGGAGTCTTCAGGCGATGGGCTTCCTGCAAGACTTTAGGAATGAGGGGAGTTGACGGAGTCAGCATATAGAATTCCTGACAGCCTATCGTCAACCACAGCGTCCCTGGGTGACTCCCCCATTGGAGGGATCAGGGCAAAGTAATTTATTCACTTGTGGTTGACTGGGGAGGCAAAAAGATTGCAGCAAGGAAGACCCCAAAAGTCGAACATTTGATGTGTCACTGACGGATTCAGGGACCTCTTGTGAAGACTCAGGACAGATCTGCTGAGTTTGTTGGCTAACATGTTGGAATGTGCATTGCAAGAAGAAAGCGTCTAGTAGACATTTCCCATTCTCACACTCTAATGGCCTCTCTGCACAGGGGATAAGACCATGTTTCCCCCTGCTTGGTGATGTACCAGACCACTGCCATGTTGTTTGCTTGAATTGCTATAGTCCTAAGAAAGAAGCACTCCTGAAAGGCTTGCAATGTTAGATTTTGATACGATAGTACATGTCCTTGAGATCCACTGAGCACATCCCGTCATCCTTGCGCAGAAGAGGCAGAATGGACTGGACAGTGACCATCTGGGACTTGGATTTCTTGACTGACAGGTTCAGTTCGCTGAGCTCCAAAATGGGACACAGGTCCCTGATCTTTTCTGGCACCAAAAAGAAATGAGAGTAAGTTTTGGACCCTCATTTTCCTGTTGGAACCTCTTGGATGGCTTTTTGAAGGTTTTGGACCCTGAGATGGGCCAACTCCCTTTGCCAGGGTGGGATGTCTGGGAGAGATTTCTGAATTGGAAGGGTTGAAAAAAGGGTGTGAAATAACCCCTCGAAATAATCTTGAACACTTACTGATCTGAGGTGATACTTGTCCAGACTGCTGGGTGAAGGGAGAGTCATCCCCCAACTGCCTCCAGGGCAGGACAGCTGGGCAGTGCCTCAGTAGTGCTTAGTGGGCTTCTCCAAGAAGGGTTTCTGAAAGCCCTGGTTCTGTGGATCCCCTTTGCATCTGGGGCAGAATCTGCCATTGAATCCCTTACCCAGGCCATTAGAAGAGGACTCCCGTGGAGCATCCTGTTAGCAGGACTGAGTCCTGTGGAATCAAAGTTTTGTACTACCCCTCTGATTTTTGGGAAAGGATCACTGGGGAGTAGAGAACTTGATTCCCACTGCAGAGAGCATTTATCTCCTGCTCGCTGTGGGTCAATGTCTTTGATGGTGGGACCAAACAAGGTTGACCCGTCGAAAGGGGTGTTAGTGAAAGACGCCTTAAAGTTTCCACAAACCCACAAAGAAGAGATGTGCCATCCAATGGCAATGCCTGTGCCTGTCGCTCGAGAGGTGGCCTTTGCCACACTGGAGATCAACCTCATCAAAGCATTAGAAAGGGAAGTTACAGTGGATAGCTTCAGAGTGACCAATTTAAGACTTTCCAGAGGTAGCAACTCCTAAAGGGAAGTAGTCGGTCCGAAAGTAGTTGAGGCAAATATGCATTTTGAAAAGTGGTCAATCCCCAGAGACTCCCTGTTGGAGGGATGGACCATGGAGATCTGTTCGGCAAGCTCTTTCTTAGTAGCTGCAGCCACCACGATTGCATCAACGGGAACTCCCTTACACCAAAAAGTCTTATCCTTGGGGGAACTTAGAAATTTATCAGCCTTTTTGGGGACTGGTTCCATTGTGTCTGGCTCCTTCCATGCCCTGTCAGCGATGAGTTCTACAAGCTTGTCAATGGGGGGGCACCCAGGTAAAGATGGGCTCGTCCCAAAGGCTTTCAGAAATCCGGATTCCTCTTAAGACAGGGTAGGGGAAGACCAACCACCTTTTTGCTTAAGAATTTTGAGGATATCCCCAAAGGAGACTTCCTCAGACGTAAGTCTGGGGGACCCATTTCCCTCCTCGAAATCCATGTAGTCATTGAGGGGCTCTCTAGGGGAGCCCAAGTGCCTCTTCTTGAATGTCCACTTCTGAGGAGGCTCCTCCATGGTGGGCTCTGGGGAGGACTCGGAAGAGGCAGGAACCCCAAGGGGGGGAGGGGTAATGCCGCTCTTAAGGCGCTCATGGGAGGGTGACCATGGAAGGATGATGAGGGTTCACCACCCAGTCAAGAGAGGCTGGGAAGGACCTAGAGATGGAGAGGTAAATACCCAGCGTGAGAAGGTCCTCTCTACTGACTGGAAGGCCAATGGACTGAACAAGGCCCATCCTCTCCTCCCCTATGGATGCAGCCACCCAGGAAGGAAGAAGGGACTCCAATGCAGCACCGATGTCTCCAGACGATATTGGCCCTAAGCTGTTCAGAGCAGAAACCCCCAAGGGGAGGGAACAGTCCAAAACCTCTGGGGCTGACCTCAGCCCCCCCCCCCCGGGAACCAGCACCAACCTCGCGGGACTGAGGCACATCCAGTTCCCAAGGCAGCGGAACAGAGCCCATCAGGGACCCTGACGGTGTCAGAATGGAAGGGATACCCAACACCATTGGCCTCTCACAGGGAATGCTCTGATCCTGATGAGCAAACCTGGATGGGTCGGATGATGAGAGTGAAGTCCTGCTGATGGAGAAGATACGCTGGGCAACTGAGCTGGGGATGGCAACAAGCCCAACTTGATTTGGGCCTTGAGAAAACTCATCATCCTATCCATATATGTGGGAAGCAAACTTCTGGAGGACCTGGAAAATACAGAAAAATGTCCTGACCCTGCCAGTGAACCTGTCAATCTTCAGCCTCGGTAGGGAGACCAACTCTTATGCCTCGGATTCGATCTTCTAGACCTCGAGGGGGAACTGTCAATAACTATCAGATCCAATATAACCGTCGGATCTGAAGACCTGGCTGGATCAGATGGTTTAGTTGGTGATGTAGATGCATCTGACAGATGGATCAGATCCAAAGACTGCTTGCGCCAAGTTGGATCTGAGGGCCTCCAAGGCTCAGAGTCCTGGGATCCAACAGAATGATATGAGGCTCTTGGAGAAGAAGAGGCTGGATCCGAAGCCAAAGTCGGATCCAGTGATCTGCGATCAGAGAGCCTTGCTGTTTCTGAAGGAAAATCTTTCAAGGAAGATGAAGAATTCTTCCTTTTAGGATCGGCAAGGATCTTAGAGGGGGATCCAGAGGCTAGAGGACCCCCTTTTACAACACCCTTCAACAGCAGCTTATTTCTGCAATCCATAAGAGCCCTGGGGTTGAATGCAGCACAAATGTCACATTCAACCTCCAGAGCACTCTCTCCTAGGCAATAAACATACTCCTCATGCAAGTTGGAATGGGGCATTTTCTGACTACACGAGGAGCACCTTTTAAAGCCAGAAGACTTCTCAGACATCATACCAATCTTACACACGAACAACCGCACTCTCTATGGGAAGGGAAAGGTAGAGAAGGCCCAAGAAGAGACTACCTTACTAAAAGAAAGTTGGTGAAGGGAGCTAAGGTATAACCCCCTAAAGGAAGGACTACCGAAAGAACGTGGGGGGGGGGTAGGAACCCACATGAAAAAAACTTAAAAGCTACAGAGAGTAAAGGAAATCTAATCTAAGTATCCTAAAAGAGCACACTAAAAAGTATAAAACAGAAAAGACCTCAAGGGAAAAAAAGTTGTTATAACTTATCTGAAGTAGCTTGAGCTGCAAGATACACATCCAAGTGTTTCCATGGCAAACAAGGTCTGAGGGTTGTAGGTCAGCAAGGGATTATGGTAAGGGGAGGAGCTTGAGCTCTGGATCTGTCCTTCAGTTGCCGGCTTGGCTCTGAGGTCGGATCCAAGACCCACCCTTGATGAATAATGACACGGATAGCATCAGATCCTTGGGTCAATGACCCAAAGCTGAAGGCATTAGTCCTAACTGCATCTGGGCTTGTAGAAAGGACTGCATCAGTTGCTCTAAGACAGTGGGTCAAACTCCCAACTGAACAGGATAACCGAGCAGATTACACCATAGATGAAAGCTTGGAGGCCCATCTTCTGATTGACTACTCTGGGAACTGGATCCAAACCCAAGAGACTCAGATCCAAGGGGAAGGAGGAGACTACTCCGGCTCTACTGTCCTTGTCTGAAAGTAGTAGTTTAGCAGACGGCAAATGTTTAGAAGGTTTATCAGATGGGACAGACACTACAGATAGATCAGAAGGACATTTGTACAAGAACTTACTCAGACACCTTGTAAAATCTATCAGGCTTATTAAGGGCTGGAGACTGAGACTCAGGAGCCACAGAGGCTGCTGAAAAGATATCTACAAGGGCAACTAAGACTGGAGGTAACAGCAAAGGGCTTAGGAGACTCCATTTGGAGGAGTTCATAACTTTTAGTTATTTACTTACCATAACTTTAGATGTTTGGGATCCATCTCGCCTACATTCTGTACTGATGGGTTCGGAGCCGATCCTCGGCTCCGACTCGGCACGCTATACTATAGAGCGAAGTCTCTAATTGGCTGAGCTATTCTATATCCCAGGATGCACCACCAATTCCCCAGATCTTGTTTGTCCGCACACATGCACCCACACATGCACTGCTGATATAACATTGCCAGATGTTTCAAGATGAAACGGTCGAACTCGAACCGTCCGGTCTCTTCTGATCTCCAAGGCAGGGGGAAGGAGGGTGGGTATTAGGAATGTAGGCGAGATGGATCCCAAACATCTAAAGTTATGGTAAGTACATAACTAAAAGATGTTATGTGATCCTATCTCGCCTACATTCTGTACTGATGGGACAGCGTCCCTAGCACCTGATTCCTGGGTGGCTCACTGGAAAACACTCCTGAGAACTGTGGAACCGAAGGAAGCTCGCCCCCGAGATGCCACATCCAATTTGTAATGAGAAATAAAGGTGTGAGGAGAGGACCAGGTAGCCGCAGCACAAATGTCACTAATGGCAAGCTTGGAATGAAAGGCTGTAGACGTAGCCATAGCCCTAGTAGAATGAGCTTTCACAGTGGTTGTAAGCCGTCTATTAGAAAGAAAATAAATATGACTGATACAGTCTCTGATCCATTTGGCAATAGTGACCTTCGTGACGGCTTTGCCCAATTTATTGTCTGAAAAGGACACAAACAACTGATCTGTTTTCCGTGTTTGGTGCGTCCTATCTAAGTAGAAACGCAATTGTCTGTGGACATCCAATGAGTGGAAGATATATTCTGCTCTGTCGGAGTAATTGGGGAAGAAAACTGGAAGTTCCAAAGACTGTTGAAAACAGAAACTAGAACAAACTTTGGGAACAAAAGATGGATTAGGCCTAAGGGATACTCTATCCTTGTGAAAAACCAAGTACGGCGGTTTGACACATAGGGCTTGAAGTTCCGAAACTCTTCTGGCTGATGCAATTGCCACCAAAAAGGCAGTCTTCCAGGAAAGAAATTTCAGGTCAGAAGTTGCTGCCGGTTTGAAGGGGGAAGAGGTCAAAGCACCTAATATGAAACTGAGATCCCATGGTGGAGCAGGATGAGAAATTGGAGGACGTAGCAGCCCAGCACCCTTCATGAAGGCTTTACACAACTTATTGCTCATCAAAGGTGGGTCTATACTTTCATGAAAATTAGAAATAGCTGCTAATTGAACCTTAATAGTGGAGACTGAAGAACCTTGATTGAATAAGGAAGCTAACGTCCGCCACCGGGGCAGTAATGGGATCTAATCCCCAGAGTTGGGCCCAAATGGCGAATCTCTTCCATTTACTATTATACATTTTCTTAGTCGAATTCTTGTGGGCCGAGGACAAGATATGTATAACATCTGAGTCCAAAACCTGGTTCCTGACTATAGTCGGAAGTGGAGGAGCCAAGCTGTTAACTTCAGTGAGTGAAGGGACTGGTGAAGCTGTCCCGACTGGTGGATCAAGAGATCTGGAACCTGGTCGAGGAACCATAGACCGTCCAGTGCGTATTTCCGAAGAAATGGCAGCCAGACTTGACGAGGCCAGTATGGGGCAACTAAAATCTTGCACTGCAAGTGAATTGCTTTCTGGATCACCCTGGGGAGAAGGGGAACCGGTGGAAAGGCGTACAGTAAGCCGGTGGGCCAAGTTTGGACTAGGGCGTCCTTGGGAAACCCCCCCGGAACCGGGGTAAGAGAAAAGAACTGTAGACATTTCGTGTTGAGGGGAGTTGCAAAGAGGTCGCAACAAGGAGTTCCCCATCTTCTGAATATCTGAGATGCTACTCTGTCGTTCAGAGACCACTCGTGCGGGGAGAGAATGGTTCTGCTCAGTCTGTCGGCTATCACATTGGATCTCCCCGGAATGTGTGTTGCTACCAAGAAACGGTTGGTTGCAACAGCCCAATTCCATACTCTCATGGCCTCTCTGCAAAGAGGGTAGGACCTGGTCCCTCCCTGCTTGTTCAGGTACCAGACTACTGACATGTTGTCGGACTGAACGGCAATCATACCCTGGGGGAGGTAGCTGTGTAGTGCTTGAAGCGATAGAAGCACCGCCCTCATTTCCAGTATGTTGATGTGTAGGGAACTCTCGTCGGGGTGCCACTCGCCTTGGACTGACCTGCCCAGGTAATGTCCCCCCGACCCCGTCTGGGAGGCGTCCGTAGTCAAAGTGACCACTGGAGGAGGAGGAACGAAGGGTCGCCCCTGATCCAGGTTGGAGGAGAGAAGCCACCAACGGAGGTCCTATTTGCACGTCTCCGTGATTATAATGTGGTGACTGAGAGGAAGTTCCTGATACGCCCACTGGACCGAAAGGAGCCACTGGAGAATCCTCATGTGCAATCTTGCCAACGGTACCAGGAGAACGGTAGCCGACATGGAACCCAACAGTTTTAGGACCATCCTTGCTGGGGCTCGGCGTTTGAGGAGCAACGCTCGGACTTGAGATTGTAATGTTTCTATTCTCTCTGTAGGAAGATAGACCCGCATTTGCTTTGAGTCTATCTCTACCCCGATAAACCGTATATGCTGAGATGGCAGCAACACAGACTTTGCCCAATTGAAGGTGATTCCTAGGGAGGAGCCTAGAGATATAGTGGCTGCTAGGTTCTGTAATAGTAGATGCCTGGAGGTGGCAGTTAGGAGCCACTCGTCTAGATACGGAAACACCTGGAATCCTAGACTCCTCAGGTGAGCAGTCACCACCGCCAAACATTTGGTGAACACCCTGGGGGCTGTGGTGAGACCAAAGGGCAGTGCGCAGAACTGGAAATGACTGTCTCCCAGGCTGAAGCGCAGATGTCTCCTGGACGCCTGATCTACCATAATGTGATAATAGGCATCCTTGAGATCTATGGAGCACATCCAAACACCTTTCTCCAGTAGCGGGAGAATGGATTGTAAGGTGACCATCCGGAACTTGGACTTCTTGACTGATCGATTTAGGTTGCTGAGATCCAAAATGGGCCTCAAGTCCCCGGTCTTTTTTGGCACCAAAAAGAATTTTGAGTAAGTCTCTAATCCGGTCTGGTCTACGGGGACTGGTTGGATGACTCCTTTTTGAAGCAGCTTTGAAATTTCGATGGCTGCAATATCCCGTTGACTGGGTGGCGGGTCTGGAATTTTCCTGGATGGCGGGGGGGGGTGCGAAAAGGGGGAGATGTAACCTCCGGCGATGATTCGGAGCACCCATCGGTCCTGAGTGATACTCTCCCAGGCCTTTAGGTGCCTCGAAAAATGACCCCCGACTGGCTCCAGAGCTGCGCAGTCGGGCAATCCTTCAGGGATGCTGAAAGGTTGAAGAGCCACGAAAGGACTCGCGGTCTCCAGTGTTGCGGGGGCCTCTGCCGCCTCTGGGACGGCGTGTTCCTGAAAAATTTCCCCATCCTCTGCCTCTAGAAGGGGGATCATCCTGCTGTGAGGGGTAATTCTTCTGAGATTTATGGAACCACATTTTCCCTCCTCTTTTAGCCTTGGGATAAGGCCGAAAAGGAGAGGAAAACCGTGCCCCTATGGCAGTCAAAGTCTTACACTCTTGTTCACAGCGGGTCAAGGTGTCCTTTACCTTGGGTCCAAACAAAGAGGACCCATCAAAGGGAGCGTTGGCAAAGGAAGACTTGAAGGCCTCCGCAAAATGACACAGGCGGAGCCAGGCTCGTCTCCGTAGAGCAACACCCGTACCCGCCGCTCTACTTGCCCCCTCGGCTGCATACGAAATGAGCCTCATGGACGAGTTCGATATAGACGATAGAGTAGCCAACTGAGAGCTAACCGTCTGGGCCAACTGCTCAGGTAGGTTACCAGAGAGGGTATCTGAAAGCTCCTTGATCAGGTCCCTCTGAAGTCTAGTGAAGTGCGTCAGATAGTTCAGAGACCTTAAAGTAAAGGCCGCTGAAGTAAGGGTGCGCTTCCCGTACCGGTCCATGCTCCTAGACTCCTTATTAGGAGGATGGACGGACGTCGAAGCCTCTGCTACATCTTGCTGGGTAGCAGATGCCACCACCAGAGCATCTACAGCCACACCCTTGGTGAGAAATTCCTTTTCCGGGGGCAATGACAAAAATTTGTTAGGGCGAGCAGGCACCGGTTCCACAGAATCTGGATGTTCCCATGCCCTTCGAGAGATCAAATCTAGGAGCTCATCGAAGGGCGGAGACACCCAGGAGGCAGAGGGCTGAGCCCCAAAGGCCTTGAGGAACACAGACTCGTCAGAGGAAGGGGGTTTGGTCTGCCAGCCGCCTCGTTGTTTGAGGACTTCCAGGATGTCCGCAAAGGAGACATCATCCGAGGATGACTTGGGGGACCCTTCCGCATCATCAAGATCGGTGTCTGAGGTGAGAGACTCGTCAGGGGAGTCGACGTGCTTCCTCTTGCACTGTTTCTTTCTTGGGGGTTCCTCCGAAGACTCTTCAGAGGGACCTCCAGGAAGAGGGGGACCCCCAATGGGGGTGACCTCAGGCCCCAGGGCTCCGCTGTCTTGAGACAGGGGGACTACAAAGGAACCAGTCTCCGTGCCTAGGGAAGGTGCCGGGGAGACGGTGGAGGTAGCCAAAGAAGATTTGGCCAAAGCACTCCTCATGACTCTAAAGGCCAGACCCCCAGAATCCTGGGAAGGTCCGACCCCCAAAGCCATAACAGCAGACGGCCCTCCGGCAGCCAACGCACTGAGAGAGAGGCTCGGAACCGAAAACATCGGTCCCGAAGTGTCACCCCCGGGGCCGACCGAAGAGGTCCGTGTACCGAACTCCGACCCGAAGGCCGGAGTAGGAGTAAGGGTCGGCACCGACCCGGAAACCTCCATCGGCTCCACCAGCACTGACTCCAACGGTGCCGAGGCTGTTGGAGGAGGAACCAAGGCTAAAGGGTGGACTATCGGCTCCGAAGCCGACTGGGCTGGAGCCGAAACTAACTTTTGGAACACTGGAGACTGAAACAGCCTTTGGAGCACCCTGTCAATGTCCGAATCCGACATCTTGGAAGACCGGGAGGAGATCGAACGGGTCCGAGTAGACTTCTCCACCGGCATCAAAGGACTGGGGGACCGGCTCCGAATTGTCTCGATCAAAATCGGTGCCGAAGGAGACTCCATTGTAATTTCCCTCGGTGCCGAAGAGGTCTTCGGCGCCGAAGGGGAAGAGTCTGAGCGGGCAACTCTCATCTGCTCCGAAATCAGCGGAGCCGATGAAGGTGACCCGCCTCCCGAAGCTCCAGCCATCGGCTCCGAAGCCAGAGGAATCGAGGCTGGAGGCATCGAGGCAGACCGTTCCGCCCTCGGCTCCGAAGTCCGTGGAGCCGATGGAGAAGCCTCCCTAGATTTCTTGGTGGTCGGTTCCGATGGACTGGTCGGAGCCGACGATTTCTTTTTCTTAGAGGGAGAAGAAGAGGAAGATAAGGCCTCTTCAAAAGTAGGTTTGATAAGTCCTTTTAGTATTAATTTGTTTTTCCTCTCTTGGAGGACTCGAGAGGAAAAAGCGTGACACACGCTACAAGACTCCTGAAGGTGTTTGGGCCCTAAACAGTACACGCATAGGGAGTGATCGTCCGTTATGGACATCTTGTAGCTGCATCTTGTACATTTTTTAAACCCTGAGGGTCTGTGCTCTTTAGACATAATTGCCAACAGTTAGAAAACACAGGAACAAGATGTATCTAACCCAGAACAATTTCGAAAAATTTCACTTTACAGTTAACAAGAAAGAGTCAACAAATAAATCACACAACAAGAGGGCCAAGAACCCTCTAAAAATGAGTACTTGACCACCTCACGAAACTCGCACAAAAAGACTCACTCACGCGCGAGGGGAAGGCCCCTCTAACTTAAACGGAAACCTTACCCTGAAAGACAAATTTACCACAAAAAAAAAATCAGAAAAAACTCAATCATACACAGCGATAGCCGTTAAAACAGCTTTTGGTTAAATTTAAGAAAATTCCTGACAGAAAATTCTTAGAAAGAAAGCACTTAGCTCAGCCAAGCTCGAGACCACGTCTTTGCTTGTAAGCGGCAAACGAGATCTGGGGAATTGGTGGTGGTGCATCCTGGGATATAGAATAGCTCAGCCAATTAGAGACTTCGCTCTATAGTATAGCGTGCCGAGTCGGAGCCGAGGATTGGCTCCGAACCCATCAGTACAGAATGTAGGTGAGATAGGATCACATAACATCATCTCTTTTGAATATCAGAAACCGGGGAACAGTCCCGTTTGAAAAATTCCATGTGAGAAACAAGTGTCCTCAAAGGAGAGCTCTTCCAAGGGAGAGTCTGTATTAATAGAATCTTCCTCCGCAGAAACATAATCAAAGGGAGAAGGGATTTAAGAGGAGTATGCCAAAGACTCTGCCCCAGAATCCAAATCCTCTTCAGAAGATTTCTGCTCTATGGGCCTTTTAAGGGGAGTATATGACCATGGAGAAGAACTCCTTGGGGAGGCTTTAAGGCCATTAAAGCATTAAACAACCCCCGGGTAAAATCCTACCATTCATACTGGGGGATCCTTAGTTGTAGATGAAACATGCTCCCCCACCCCCATTGAGGGACATCTAACCTAAAAACCTTAGGCGGTTCGACCCTTGCCTACACTCAATGAACATAGGAGTATGCTTCCGAACTAAGATTCGTGGCATCCCCCTTGATCCCTCTGAAATAATCAGCCAAGGTTCCCCTCAACTTCTGAAGTGGACCTTTGCAGAGTCTCAGAAGACATGCGAGAAGTCGGATCCATGCCAGCCTCCGACAGGGTAGCAGCAGAGAAATCTGAGACAACAAACAGGTGATCCTCTGGGCTTTTCTCAGCCTCAAGAGACATATAGGGGGAGGCGGGACAGTAGCCAAATCAGACCAGAGGTTTTTGGCCTTTTTCTTGCACAATCTCGCAACTCTATCTGGACTGACTGAACTAGAGTCTGGAGGGAGAAGGGCACGTTCTGATTGAGACACATCTGATGCCTCTATCACTAACTCCCATTTCACAAAATCCAACACCAATACCTGGAACTCCATGGGAAGCAGGTGCAGAGTCCAACACTTTTTTTTTTTAGTACCACTGAATCTTTCAAATCTGGAGTCTGGCAAGATGCGTCATAAGGATGACTGATGCCATGAGGCCTAGAATTTTGAGGAATTCTCTTGTGGAGGCAACTTCCTGAGGAAAGAAATCCCTGAAAATGTTCTATGCTCAGGATAATTTCTTCTGATAGAAAGCATACCTTTTTTCTGTGTCCATCATACATCCCAAGAAAGCAATTCTTTTTGTGTGTGACAAGACATTTGTGTGTTCAACTTGAAGGTGGGAGCAACTGGAATGTGATAAGCATCATTCAGATGGAAAGTCACCATGAAACAGTGGTCCAGAAGAAAGGGTAGAACTGTCTGCAGGGTGAGCATTTTGAATTTGGTTACTTTCAGAAAGCTATTTACGCATGACAAATCTGGCACTGGTCTCCACAATAGCTCATTTGTGGCTACCAAAAAGATTCTGGTGTAAAATACTCTTCCCTTTTGTGGTGCAAGAACAAAATCTATAACCCTGCGTGCAACTTTTGAAGGAGTACCAGAGAGAACAGATGTGTCTAGTCTGGTGGGAGCTGGGGAGTTCACTGAAGGGAGGATGATTTTCTGTCCACTGCTAGGAATGTTCCTCACTGAATTATTCTCAGTGCCCTCTTGGCTGAGACTACTTATGGTAAGGCTGTTGGGTTGAGCAAACGCCTGAGGGAGGAAGGGATGGGATGCCCTGAGTCTTGGCAGAGTCATTCTTCAACACAGGAATAATGTTTTTTGGGAAAGGAACCCTTCTTATTGGGTCTGGAAGCATCATCGTCCTGCCCTTTGGCAATTAATGCCTTATTAGAGGAGAACCTGGAAACACAACACATTCTAGACACACCCATGCATGAATTACCTCTATTATACCATTGTTTTAAGTATTTGGATAGCTGCAAGCCCAAACACAAATGCAAAATTTAAAGGGGCACTCAAAATCTCATTTTTAAATCCTTAGAAAAATTCTAGGTAAACAAGTATACCTTCTCAATACAACAGAAACAACTGCATTTTTAGAAATAGTGTCCATACATTTCAAAACACTCCTCAAACCAGGTTTCAAAACCTGAGTCACATTATAAACAATCTCATTGATATAACATTTCTATTCAGCAGGTAAAGATGCAGCAAAGTCATTTAAACTGTAGGAATATTGCAAAATAAATTTCCACAAGATGCCTTTATAAGAAACTTCTAAAGACAAATTACTAGACTGAGCCAACTATTTCCCCTGACATTCTAACCACTTGCAAATTTTATCTGGTGGTGTAGGGTTAGAAGAAGCCAAGGCTCTCTTATTAAAGTTGGCAGCTGGGTCAACTGACAACGCAGCAAAGACAGCTGCAAGATCAGCGTACACTTTGTATTTCCGCACAGCCAAAGGGATTTCACATGCAATTTTATAGACAATTAAGCAAGAACAACCAAAACATTTGGAATCTCATCCTCACTAAGATTACAAACTCTGCCAATCTCTGGTGTAGTGCCAGATTGCTCCCAGTCAAATACATCTCTAAACCTAGCTAACATTTGAGGAAAGGTGAACACATGGTTTGATTCCAAAGAATTAGACTGGACAGACACAGAGTATTCACTATTATCTATATCAGAGTTCCTATCAAAATCTGTGGTGCAAGACGTCATCTCTAGAGAAATTAGCCCCATAGACATTCTGAATTGGAGCACAGTGTCTTAGATTAGCTGACTGAAAAACACTCTTGGCTAAGGAAACCACATCAGCCCTGTACATGGTAATAACATGTCTGTAGTGTGGTGAAGCTTGTTTCTTATTACTATGAATACTAGAGGACAAAATATCTGGGGAAAGAGTATTATGTCTGGCAAGAGATCTCTTAACCCAGACCTATCCTGCACATAAAGGGTTTTGGTTCTCCCATACTATAACCAAGTACTGGAACAGCCTTGGAGGATGCTTCTAGACCACAGAGAGCTACTGGATCACACCAGATGGTGATGGGGAAAAAGGTAAGTGGTCTGCAGGTCGGCTTAAGGCAAAAGCAGATTCACAACACAGACTGAGGCATGTTTCTGTTGACTTTTTTTTTTCTTTTGTAGGTCCAACTGGATTTGATAGGGGTCAGTCATATTGGGATCCATCAAATCAGGGGAAAAAACACCAGCCAGAATAATACACTGAAACTATTGCGGGTTGACTAAGAGCAGCAGTAAAAAGAAGTTATGCACTTACCATACTGTTCCACCTGTGTTGTCCATTTTCATTCTTACCAAGTGGGTTTGTATCTGACCGTCAGATCCAACTTGGCCGCTTTTTACAGCTCATGGATAGGGGGAACTTTTGAGCTACTCCCTTACTATGCTCTAGTCACCTACCATACCTCAGACCTTGTTTGCTAGCCTAGAATTAAAATGGACAACACAGATGGAACACTATAGTGAGTACATAACTTCTTTAACTGATGTTGTCAACTTTCATTCATTCCTCAACAAGTGGGGCAGAGTACCCAGCTACCTGAATCCCGGGAGGACTAAGGAAGGATATTCCTGAGCACTGTTGAACCGAAGGCTTCTCTTCCAATTGAGACAAGCTCCAACTTGTATTGAGTAATAAAGGTATGAGGATTAGCCCAAGTTGCAGCTGCAGAGATATTGTCCATGGAAGGCCTAGATAAGAATACTGATGAAGTTGTACACTTAACGATAATTGCACTTGTGCAATTGGCATGGCTTGGAGAACTGCTGTTCCATATATTGACTGGACTTGGTGATATAAATAATATTAGGCAAAGAACAAATAGAACACATTTAGGAAATGATGCATCTATTGTCTGCAAAGATGATTCAACCCCTATGAAACAAGATGATGCCCTGACAACTTTGGAATTCTGGTTGTAACTACTCAGCAATCCAAGGATCAGGTTTGTTTAGAAGGAAACAAAAAAGAAAGAAAGGAAGAAGTTCACAACTAACAAGGAGGAAAAAGAAACTGATTAATGTCTGTAAAGTAAAGAGAATACGTATTAATAAGGACACTGCTTTGTTATGTAACACAGGTTACAGGGAATAACATTTTTCTATCAGAAAACCTTCAGTCTACAAAGGCATAATTTTTTCCAATTGAGAAGGCAAAAAAAAAGAGGTAAGGGGCAGGTGAAAAGGAAGAAATCAAACCTGAATGTGGAAGGAGTAAAGAACATTACTGTAAGAAAAAAAGGAGCAAGAAAGATGTTGACTACATGGCTCAAGCTGTGGATTTACAATACCAGCTGGATGAGAATTAATATGCAATGAAAACAGGGATTAATAAAACTAATGGTTATGAAGATCTAGCCTTCATAATAATTGATAGAGCAGATATTGTATTAGAAGCTGAAGATTCTTCAGAGCAGTTCAGCAAATATATTCTTGTAATTGGCGATTCAGTTATTAGAGGAACTGATATTTATATTTGCAAGAAGATAATGAACATAGAATAGTGTTATGTTTTCCAGAAGCAAAAATAGATGATGAGACGAGCCTTGGAATGCCTTAATGTAAGTAAGCACGAATCCAGTTTTATTCAGGTAGGTACAAATGATGTCATCTACAAGGATTCTCTGACAGTTAGTAAGGAACTGACAGCCCTCTTAGATAGTATAGCTTGTAATGGTGTTAGGACTTACTTTTCACAAATCACCTATAGAAATGATAGGTCACAGTGAATGAAGAGATTTGGGGGGGGGGGGGTTAAAAACCTACATGAAAAAATATCCTATTTTAAAAAATGGAAATGTACACAGTATCCAAGCCTAGTTTTGGGCACACGTGTTCAGACAGGATGGCATGCATTTGTCAAGATCAGGGAAGAGAAATTTTGCAGCAGATATTTTGTAATATTTGACAAACAGGCAGGATTTTTGCCAGGTCGAAAATTTAACAGTTCACAGACAGCAAGACTTGATGCATCTCTGATGGTTGTTGATTCTTCGAGCATTAATAATAGTTTTTTTATTGGAAAATTTGCAAAGTTCCCACAAGATTCATGTTGTTATTGTTTGTGAAACATTGTTAAAGAACAATGACTGGAAACCAGTTCTGTAAGGGTATAAATGTTTTTACTGCAACAGACATTCTTAATTAAAAAAAAATCAGGTGGAGGAGTTACGATAGGGATTAAAGATAGTTGAGACCTGTGATTATTACATGTTCAATGAGAACACCAGTATTACAGACTGTATAACTGTAACAATAAAGACAACACTGGAACATATAACAATTGGAGTGTACAGACCACCAAAGTCAAGTGCAGATGACCTAGAGGAATTCATACATTTCTTGCGTGAAACGCACGAGGGAAGAATAATATTAGCTGTGGATTTAAATTTACCAGAAACAGACTGGAATAATATTGATTCAACAATGTTAGTAAGGAAATTATTCGTAACATATATTCAGGAATAACAATTGCTTCAGATTGTGAAAAAAATCCTACCACGGGACAGAAAATACTAGACATGGTTTGTGTTCCTAAAGAAATTACTATTATTTCAAGCCAAATTTTACCACTGTTGATGTGCTGTGATCACCGAGTTATAAAGGTTAATTTGTTGCTAGCTAATTCTGCCAAACTGAAATCTAAACCAATGCACAGAAGGTTAACTATGGATTATATGGAAGCAAAACAGTCACTATGTAAAACTAACTGGAGTGAGGTGTTCAGTGGAAAAACAGCAGATGGAATGTGGAAAGTTTTGAAAGAGAAATTGATTGAAAAAATCAAAAAAAAAAAAACTATATTTAACATCAGGATCTAGGCATGCAATGTCAGGGGGATATATTTCTATAAGAACAAGATATCTGATTAAGGTGAGACACAAAAAAATATAAGAAATGGAAGAGAGGACAAACTAAAACTTTGAAAACTGAAATAAACAAACTGGACAGACAGATTAAGCACAGTGTGAGGCCAGATCAAGAAAATTCTGAAGGAACTTTATATAAAAATATTGAGCATAATAGGAAACCTTGTTATAGAGACACAAGATGTGGAAGGAGTAAAGACATACAAAATGATAAACTGGGCAGATTCTAAAATTTATTCTCAGACATAACAGATTATATATATTTTTACAAAATCTTATGCAAAGCAGATTGGATCCACAAAAGGAATGATAAGTTATCCAAGTAACCTCATATACTGGAATCAAATTAGATTATATTGAAAAAGAACTGCACAAACTGGATCCAAACAAAGCACAGGGAGGAGATGGAATTAGCAACAATGACCTGAGAACACTTCAGCAAGAAGTTACGGTTCCATTATATCTATTATTCAACAGGTCATATAAATATGGGGAGATTCCTCAAAATTGGAGGCATGTGCTTATTAAGTCTGACTTTAAGGGAAAGGGGAGCAAGACAAACCCAGAGTCATACAGACCCTTAAGTCAACTTTCATGTTGTGGAAAATAATGGAGAAGATAATACTGATTAAGTTGTCAGAACTGGATAGGTTGGGACTTGAAACCATACATCAGCATGCATATGTTATAAATAAGTGTATTACCACCTGTAGCATGATGTTCTATAACAATATAACAGCTATGAATGAAAAATTGTACTGTGATGTCATTTATACAGATTTAACTTCAACATTTGACAAGATCATACACAAAACACTGATTAGTAAATTAGTACAACTAGGTATTGATGTACTCTTATAGCTGCATGGCTTATAAATAGGACATGGCAAGTATCGTACAGCAACTGGACAGGTGAAATCCTTGGTTACAATCAGGGTATCTCACAAGGCTCTGTCCTAGGCCCTTACTTGTTTAGATTGCATCCTTCAGACCTAACGTTTTCATCTGAGGTGTTCTAGTCTATATGCAGACGACCTGAAATTGGGTAAACTGATTACATGTGTCACAGATAAGGCATGTCTGCAAAATAACTTGACTAAATTGACCATTTGAGCACAGGAAAATAATATGCTGATAAATGCATCAAAAACTAAGCATATGAGATTTGCGAGACATAAATTGAAAGGTGAATATTTAAAATAGCACACAGTGATTGAAACTGTAGACTCATTTAAAGACCTGGGTATATGGGTAGGTCCAGCTATGAGTTTTTTCTAATTATATCAACCAACTGGTTAATAATAGTTATAGAACTATATAGGTTGTATAAAAAGATTTATAAAGTGTAAGAAATCATGAGTAAACTGGAAAGAGTACAGTGGAAATATACCAAGGGCATCCATGGATGTGAAAATGTAAGTTATTATGAAAGACTAAAACATCTGAACTTGTACAGTGCATCTCACAGATATCTAAGAGGAGATTTTATTCAGGTATATTGGACAGTTAGAGACAACTACCTCTGGGAATGTTTGAGGTTATCAAAAAGTACTAGAAAATCATCAGATAACCTATGTAGAAGATTGGGGTCCAAATGGAGAGGTAAGTCAGCAAGCAAACGAGAGTAGTATTGCTGAAATTGAATTCATCCTCAAGTATTGGTGAGTACCTTCACAAGGTGGACCATCAGCAAGACAACACTGACATACACAGACTACTTTTATATAGCATATATCATGGACAGACGTAGGTCAAAAATCAAAAAAAGATAGCTGGGTGCACAAGACCCAGGATAAAAAAGTGCCCAATCCTGGTAGGCGCACTGGTGTCAGGACTGGAAAAAATGACAGTGTTGAATCCTCAAAATATGGAAACATTTCTACAGTAAGCAGTCCACAAAAACTGATAGCCCAAAGAAAAGCCATAAAGATGACAGAGTGGAATACTGAGGATAAGAAAGAAAT
Source organism: Protopterus annectens (assembly GCF_019279795.1). Lineage (NCBI taxonomy): Eukaryota > Metazoa > Chordata > Ceratodontiformes > Protopteridae > Protopterus > Protopterus annectens. The sequence goes on along the minus strand of NC_056741.1, from coordinate 1,123,800,009 downwards.
TATGTATTGTTACTATTATGCAAAAAGTCTAGAATTTCCAGACACAAGACATATGAAGATTAAGAGAGAAATTAGAGATAAGAAAAATACTTCCACAGGAAAAGCTGTCAAAAGCCTCAAATAAAAATTTATGTTCATTAAGTTATTTTCACTAATACAACAGATTTGTGAAAAACAGTATATAGACCAAGAAACTATTTTGTTTGGAAAAAAGAAGCATCTGAGGAAGTGCAAAAATATAAACAAAACCTAGAGATTTTGGAAAATATAAAAGAAATATGGACATAGGAAAGAGAGAGATTTGATATGGTGCAATATTTATGCAAAGGCAAAAGCCATATTAATCAATATAAAGAAGGCAGTCCCCAAAGATATTCGAAGAAAAATATAGGCAAAAGGCATCCAGATATGGAAAATTTCACAAAAAAAAAAAAATCACAGTGGAAATGTAGGAAAGATTAGTAAAGTAGAAGTAAAAAAAAAATAGAAGTTGAAGTTATGGAGTGTCTGTGAAGTGAAGGATTTGGAGTAGAATGTCTAACACAGATTACATCACAGCATCATGGAATGAGTCCCCAGAGTAAGGAGAAACAGGTAGATCAGGAGACATTTGAAGAAATACGGACATGGGAAAGAAAAAGATTTGACATGATGTAATATCTATTCAAAAGAGAAAGCAAAACTAATCAACACAAAAAAAGCAGCACCAAAGATATTTGAAGCGAAATATATGCAAAGGAATCCGGACATGGAAAAGTTTGCAACAAAAAAAATACAGCAGAGGAAAAGGAGATTAATAATGGAGAAGTTAAAGAAATAGAAACTGAGGTTATGCAGTACATGCGAAGTGAAGGATTCAGTGTAGAAAATTTAATTCAGAAAGTACAACAAGAGGACACAGCAATGGACATTTAAATTAAGGGGAAACCAGTGGAATAGGAAGCAAATGGTCAGGTGCCATATGAAGATATTTTGGACCAGTCCATGGGAAACCAGTATAAACTTTCATTTGAAGCTGGACAGCAAGGGAAGGAACAAGAAACTATGGAAACTCTGATGCATTCAAAATGTTGAGGAGTGACAGGCCAGTGAGTTCCCATATGACACTGCAATGGATAGCACAGGGTGAAACTAAAAAGAATGTGCCACAGGAAGATGCTATAGAACTTTATATAAATGCCCGCAGGAGATGGAAAACAAAAATGTGCCCTCAGTTTAGAAGAAAATGAGCTAAGAGAAGGGTTGCTTGATTTAATAGAGATAGGTAGACATATTAAGATCAATGAAAGAAATAGACTGCAGAACGTCAATAAAACCCAAAAAGTCAGAAGTTTAATAAAACAAATGAACACAGTAATTAGAACTGTCCATAGAGATCAATGCAATTAAGTAAACAGGATACATTACTGTGTGGCTAAATTTATAACTGATAAAGTTCTACCACAAGAACACTGGGTAGTGAGGGAAAGGAAGGGGAGAAATGGAATACCATCATGGAAGTATCCAACCGAGAAAACTTTAAAGCAATTAAGACAAGTGTCACTGTTAGAAGAGTACAGAAGAGGGAACAGAACAAAATACTTAAAAAGATAGATGTGATAAAAGCAAGGTGCAGTATTAGAACAGATCAGGATCTATCATGCACTACCTGAAATAAACAAAATCTCAGCACAGGTGGAAAAATGCAGACGATATGCAGATAAATATAAAGGAAAAATACAAAATAAGAAATTTATTGATGACCCAAAAAAGTTTTATAGAGAATTGGGAAATGAGGGGAAAGGAATTGAAAGACTACCAAAAAAAAAAAGAAGAAATAGATATATTTTGGAGAAGTATTTATGAAGATCCGGTGGAAGATAAAGATGCTAAATGGACAGAAGTAAAAGAAAAAAATAAGAAGTTTAAAGGTACAGGATATGAAATGGGATGAAGTAATAGCCAGAGAGATTAAAACAAAATTAAGAAAAGCCTCTAATTGGAAAACCCCAGGGCCAGAAGCAGTACCTTGCTTCTGGTTAAAAGTATTAACATCTTTTCATGAAGATTTAGCGATGAGTAATATTTATATGCGCACCCTGAACAGACACCAACCTGGCTAGCAACAGGAAAAACAATGCTCCTACTTAAGAGTGAACCTGCAAGTTACCCTAAATATTATAGGCAAATAACTTGCCTTCCGACAACAAATAAACTATATACTGGAATATATGCTTACAGAGTTTCTAGTCATTTAGAAGAAAACTCAATTATGGCAATAGAAAAAGGGGCAATAAAAAAGGTCACATGGAACAAATGAGCATTTGTTGTTGAAGTCATAGTGGAGAACTGTAATAAGGGGAATAATCCAAGTATGGCATGGGTTGACTACAAAAAAGGATTTGATAGTATCCCACATTCATGGATAAGAGTGCTTAAACATGTACAAGATACACCCTGCACTGATCGACTACATTACAGTGACCATGAAAACAGTGGCAGACCACTTTGCAATTAAGCCATGATAAAGGGCAAACTATTATCCCAGGGATAAAAATTCAAAGGGGGATATTCCAGGGTGACTCTGTCACTGCTGCTATTCTGTCTTGCCCTTAACCCATTAAGCTGCCTACTTAACTTAGCCCATGGCTGTAATTTGGCTCATAAAAACAACAAAGTAAAAAGACTTCCCATTTTGTCTTTGTCTATGACTTAAAACTGTATAGTTGATCAGATGAGGAACTGAAAGCACAAGTGCAGGTTGTCAAAACTTTTTTTCAGATGATATAAGAATGCCATTTGGTCTTGATAAATGTGCAAAAGTAACATTTAAAGAATGTGACAGAACAGAATTTGAGCAAGAGGGAGTGTATATATATATATATATATATATATATATATATATATATATATATATATATATATATATATATATATATATATGTGTGTGTGGGAATTGATGAAGGATCAACAACAAAACATTAACAGATGTGAATAAAACTTAGTAAGGAATATTTTAGAAGACTTAAATACATCCTGAAAACAGTGTTGACATCTAGGAACAAAATTCAAGCTATAAACCAATTTGCTCTTCCTGTCCTAACTTACAGTTTTGGAATGACTGACTGGCCCCAAAATGTGTTTGACAGATTAGACAGGAAAACAAGGATGATGTTTCATGCTCACCAAATGATTTATAAAAATCAGTGCACACCAAGATTAAATATTCCCTGTTCCAAAAGCGGTATATAGGCCTTCTTGAAACTGATTACATGTCTAGATCTGCAGTCGTGGGACTGCACCTATCTGCTGACCTCACAAGACCCAAATGCAGTGAAAGTTTTAAAACATGAGGAGAATAAATCTACACCTTCTCTGCTTAGTCTAGCAGGAGCATATAAGTGTCAAAGCAGGAATGGAAATCAAATGAGAAGTACAGTGGCTATAAAAAGTGTACACATCCCTGTTAAAATGCCAGGTTTTTGTGATATAAAAAATTGAGACCACAATAAATCATTTCAAAACTTCTCCCACCTTTAATATGACCTATAACCTGTACAATTCAATTGAAAAATCTGTTAGGGGAAAAATATAAAAAATAAAAAATGTACAATAAGCTGGTTGCATAAGTGTGCACACCCTTAAACTAATACTTTGTTGAGGCACCTTTTGATTTAATTACAACATTCAGTCTTCTTGGGTAGGAGTCTATCAGCATGGCACATCTTGACTTGGCAATATTTGCCTACTCTTCCTTGCAAAAGCACTTCAAATGTCAGATTGTGAGGTCATCTCTTGTGCACAGCCCTCTTCAGGTCACACCACAGATTTTCTATTGGATTTAGGTCTGGGCTCTGACTGGGCCATTCCAGAACTTTAATTTTCTTCTGGTGAAGCCATTCTTTTGTTGATTTGGATGTATACTTGGGGTCATTGCCATGCTGAAAGGTGAAATTCCTCTTCATCTTCAGCTTTCTAGCAAGAACGCCTGAAGGTTTTGGGCCAAAAGTGATTGGTATTTGGAAATGTTCATAATTCCCTCCACCTTGACTAAAGCCCCAGTTCTAGCTGAATAAAAGCAACCCCAAAGCATGATGCTGCCACCACCATGCTTCACCATGGGGTTGATGTTCTTTTGGTGATGCAAAGTGTTGTTTTTGTACCAAAGATACCTTTTGGAATTGGGGCCAAAAAGTTCAACCTTGGTCTCATCAGACCATAACACATTTTCCCACATCCTTTTGGGAGACATGATGTATTGTTTTACAAATGTTAGCCGGGCCTGGATGTTTTTCTGTGTAAGAAAAGGCTTCTGTCTTGCAACCCTACCCCATAGTCCAGACATATGAAGAATATGCAAGATTGTTGTCACATGTAGTACACAATCAGTACTTGCCAGAAATTCCTGCAGCTCCTTCAGTGTTGCTGTAGGTCTCTTGGCAGCCTCCCTGACCAGTTTTCATCTTGTCTTTTCATCAGTTAACATCACTGTTGTCCCATATTTTCTCCACTTTTTGATGACTGTCTTCAGTATGTTCCATGGTATAGCCAATGCTGTGGACATTTTTTTGTACCCTTCTCCTAACTGATACGCTTCAACAATGAGATCCCTTTTGATGCTTTGTATGCTCTCTGTGAACCATGGCTTTTGCTGTAGTAGGCAGCTGAGTAAATGTCAGGAAAATCCTACTAGGACAGCTGAACTTTATTTGGGCTTAATCAGAGTCTCTTTAATTGATGATTTAATTGATGGCACGTGTGTACCCAAGAAGATGTAATTAAATTAAAAGGTGCTTCAACAAAGTATTAGTTTAAGGGTGTGCACACTTCTGCAACCAGCGTATTGCACGTTTTCCTTTTTTATATTTTTCTCCTAACAGATTTGTTTTTCAATTGAATTGTACAGGTTAAAGGTCACATTAAAGGTGGGAAAAGTTTTGAAATTATTTATTGTGGTCTAATTTTTTATATCACAAAAACCTGGCATTTTAACAGGGGTGTGTACATTTTTTATATCCAATGTAGATACAAATCAGGGAGCAACTGAATGTGCCAAAAAGACAAAAGAAAGAATATAAGGTGAAGGACCGGATGAGAAGGCAAGAAATGTGAAAAATGCATAAATATAGTTGCAAGTATACAAAACTTATGGAAGAACCTCATGTTGATCAGGACTGAACACAAGAAAAGTTAAGGAGAGGCAAATTCAAACCAAGAGATGAAAAGGTTAATATTGGTGGTCCAAGATAGTGGGCTATGTACATGTTGGTTTAAAAAGTCCATTGAACATGTGGAGAAACAGACAAATGTAGGTTTTATAAAACAGAATTGGAAACAGTTGCACACTTCATTGCTGGTTGTGACATACTAATGGCAGAAGGACAATATACTGAAAGGCATAATAATATGGCAAGACTGTTGCACTGGGGAGCATGCAAACATTATGGTATGGAAGTGTCTGAAAAACACGGGAAACATAAGTCACAAAGCATCATAGAAAACGATGAAGCCTACATCACGTGGGATCACCCATTACCAACAGTTCAAAAGATAGATGCTAAAAAACTGGATACAGTGGTCCATGAAAAGAAGACAAAAGTAGCATTGATCATTGATATCACCAAACTCACTGACTACAGTGTCTTGCTTACAGAGAGACTCAAAGTCATAAAATATCAGTATATGCACGCAGAAATGAGACCAATGTGGAAGAAAGATACCCAGACAGCTCTAATAGTAGGAGCAACCGGTCTTATAAAAAAGAATCTACAATTATATTTAGATACGTTACCAATATATGTAACCTCGTACAAACTGCAGGAATTATTTACTGGGCACACGGCAGATGCTGCGAAGAGCACTTCTTGCTGACATCAAAGACTGTGAACTTTAATCATACTTTTACTTAGGAATAGGGTCCATTCTCATCATGGTATTAGAAACTCAAAAGACTTGGATAAATTAAAAAAGAAAGATTATATAGGAATGATAAGTGTACTAATTGGTTCTCTGACAGAGTAGCTGATGCATGGAACAGACCACCAAATTATATTAAACAAAGTACTAGTTTAGATATTAAGAAGAGCCTGGACACTTATTATGGGAACAAGTGTTTTGGTATATTGCAAGCTAGAAGGGCATAAATGCCCCTGCTTGAAATAGTTGTATGTAAGTTGCCATGGACCTAGCTGAATGGGCTTCCTAAAGGTTTTGACAAAGACAAACCCAATTTGTTGTAGAGAAAGGAAATGCAATTAGTTAACCATTTGGCTAAAGTTACTTTGGTAACTGGTTTGCCCAATTTTGGATTCTGGAAAAAAAAAAAAAAAAAAAATTGATCAGTTTCTTTCATTTTTTTTTTTTGTTTTATGCATACAGAAACGTAACTGTCTACGAAGATCTAACAAATGTAACCTGTAGTCTCCCTTGTTTATGAAGTTTAAGAAAACTGGAAGAGTTACAGACAGATTAATGTTGGACTCTGACAACACCTTAGGAAGGAATTATGGGCTGGTTTGTAATGCTACCCTATCTTTATGGAAAATTAAATGAGGCAGCTTGGAAGATGGGGCTTTAAGTTCGGAGACTCTGAGCAGATGTAGCTACAAAAAGGTTAAAAATTTTGGTTCACAATTTGCTGACAGTTCAAATGGAGATGGAGTTAAAGCTTTAATGCTAAATTCAAACCCCATGGAGGAGTTGGATTTTTAACGGGGGGGGGGGGTCTAAGAAGAAAAGTTCTCCTTATAAAGGCCTCACAAAGAAGTTATTTGTTCCTATGTGAAAATAAGAACTGGCACCTAGTTGTACAATAGTGGAAGAACTAGCCCCTTCATTAAAAAGCAAAGCCAAAAACTCAAGAACTCTATGTCCTGGTGCGGAAAAGGATCAATGTCTCTTTGCTATGTCCAAAAAGCAAATATTTTCCATTTACCCCTGTAAAATTTCCTAGTGGAAGTTTAAAGGGAAGACAAATAATGTGACATACAAGCAAGGAGAGCTTTGGTTGTTTGGCTATCGATGGAAATGGAGAAACCATGCGGTCAACTTTAGGCCTGAAATGTCTGGGTGAATCTTGCCTGTTGGGTGAGACAGGAGGTCTGGAACTGGATCCAGAAGCCGTGGTGGGCAAACTAGATGAGGCCAAAGAAAGGGGAACTAAATCTGATGAGGCCAATAAGGTGCAATGAGGATGACTGTGCTTTTCAATCAGATGCTTTCTGAAGAAATCTGGAGATTAGTCGAGTTGGAGGTTAAGTACAAAGGAGACCAGGGGGCCCAATCATGGAAAAAGCATCTCTTGGTGATTCCCCTGGTGGGGAGATCAGGGCAAAGAACCTGCTGCACTTGCTGAGGTGAGATGTAAAGAGGTTGCAGCAAGGTTAGTCCCACTCGTGGAATATCTCTACTGCAGTTTTCATGTTGAGAGACCATTTGTGAGGTAATAAAATGGACCTCAACTTGCCTGCTATCATGTTGGATTGCCCCAGAATGAGAGTTGCTATCAGAAATCAATTTGCTATACTTTTTAAAAGATTTTTTTATTCCTCACTTTGAGATGAGGGGCATAGAGGCCCTTATACGCATAGAGGCCATTATACGCCTCCTTAGGAGAAAAGTACAGTTGTTGTTGTGTCTTTCGGCTTTTCCCGGTTAGGGGTCACCACAGCGGAACTCCGATCCGCTAATGATTGGCAGTAGATTTTTACGTGCCGAGTTGCCGGCCCTGACGCACAACCTTCAACGAAGGTACGCCCACTCACGCATGCCTCCACACATAAGATGCTCTAGCTGAGAATCGAACAGGACAACGTCTTACTGTGAGGCGACAACGCTACCGGAGCACCACCACCGCAGTTCAGGAGAAAAGTACAGTAGAATCTCAATTATCAGAACTAACTGGGATCTAGGGTAGACTGGATAATCAAACGTACAACAGAACTGGATAAAAAAAACTTCTGAAATCTTTTTTCTGTATGCAGGCATACACTTTTCAACCATTCAGCAATTACAGTGGACAATAAAGAATAATTTTCACACATGAGCTGACTACAAGCTTTACAAACATGTTCAAGCAAATATGTATAATGTTTACATATTCAAACTTTATGATTTTTCCTACCCAAAAACTTTGGAAGGCTTGTTCAGATAATTGAAGTTTCAGATAATCAACGTTTGGATAATTGACTCTCTCTGAGCAGCAGATCAGAAAGTGGACTTTTTCCCCCCTCCTTAACTTAAGAGTTGAAGGATGCCAGAATGGGGAGGGACACTGAACACAACTGAGACAGCTATGACTCTGCTAAAAAACAGTATCTGGAGATCAATCCTGGACAAATCATTGATCTGGCCACACTAAACAAGTACCTTTGGGTCAAAATGTACAGCCTACTGGCCCCGCTACCCTTTTTAAAGATGCATCAGTGGCAAACCTTGATAAAAAAGGTACTTGACTGTGCATCTCCCTTCTCAACATTCACATGCATTTCTTTTCTTTTAAGGAATGAAGAACCAATCTCTCTGACATTTAGTTAGTCCACTGCACCTAGGCTATTTACTAAATGCTTGCCACCACTACCTTCCTATCTTTGAACACAACTTCTTGATATCTAAAATATAGCCTTAACTGGAGGAATGCTTGATCTACTAGCCTTCTCAGGGAGGGGGGGGGGGTCTTTGGAGTACACATTAATTGAATGCCCTCTTCATAGGTCCCCAGAAAAGGCATTCTAGCACATGACTGACCTGAGAACCTCCCTGGACATGTAAAATTAAGCCTGGCCCTAGCCTGTAATAAAACCTTTCTGGTGTACTAAAAGGCACTGGAACAAGTTCATCTTGAATCAGGAGAAAACATTCCTGCATAAGTTTCCTCCCTTGCTTCAAAGCTCAGAAGACACTCCTGGCAGCCAGTGTTCTGAACACTGGGCTATGCATCTCCCCCCAAAGCCAGACCCCACAAGGAAATTGCAGAAGTTTCTAGTTAATCTGTAAAAAGACCATCACCCACTGGCAGAGCTAAGCTGCTTATCCCAGTAGTCAGTAAAGAATTCCCTGATGGATTTAACATCAGAAGACCAACACAGCATTCTTTTAAGTTCCAACTACCAAACGTTTTAGATTATGCCTGAAGGCATGCATGGAGAGTCAACATACAGCAGAGATGATCCAGTAAACATACACATGTAAAAGAGAATTAGCTTACATTTGTGCAGTACAGATTTTTTTCAGACTACTGTACATAAATACCATCAACAAGCAATGGCGAACCCAGTTTGCAGGTTGATGGAATAGTACTGCCCTGCATCAAGTAATTTTCTTAAACCAGGACACATTGACAGGCCACATAAAAAGATCCCTCACCAATCTCCATAAATGGCAGCTGGACGAGATTTTTTTTTTTTTAATACTACAGTGCAGAGGTAAGGAATCCCAAAAATATTATTCCAGGACAGCCTCTGTGTGAAGTTCCGCTACGGATAACCCCTCTAGGACAGCCTCGGCAGTCACTGCATTGTCCTTTCCATGAAACCAGAACTTTGGTAAGGAAGGGAAGATGTTACAAATGCTTCCTGAGTGCTGTTAAAAGTAAGAAGGGAAAGAATGAGGCTTGTTCTTATAGCATTTCTTGCTTAAGACATCCATAGTTCTCCCAAATAATTCAAGAGAGTTTAGAAAGACTCCCTACTACCCCTATCACTCTGCACTTTTCTAGGGAGAATATATGATGCACCTGAACTTCAAAAGCCTCATATTGGCCATATGGATAATCACAGCCTAAGGATTAGTTCTTCCCAGTGGTTAACATGCATACTCAATGAAGTCAAAAGTACAATATTCAGTGTTATCTGACTAAACAAGAGAGGACCTTAGTCTAGTGAGCACAAGACAAACAATGCCATCAGCTCTTTCTACTTCTCCCATCCAAAGACACTTAGCAAAGCTTTTTGGCAAAGGCTTAAATTCATACCTCTGTTAAGGTTTTTTTGTCGGCCACGGGGGCTTATGTACCTGCATAACCATTTATTTCACTTTTTTTTTTATCAGGTACGGATTAGGCAAATACTCCAAATATTCCAAATACTCCATTGGAAAAGAAATATGATTGGTCACAAACAGTATGAATTCAGTATAAAGCTTTGATTTGTAATTATGTACTTGATCTGATGAAGTCTGTTGGACGAAAACGCAATACTTAATAAAGCGTTCATTTTGTTTTATAATTGAGGCTGGAATTTGTATTCTCCACACTCCTGCTTTTCTTTTCTTTTTTCATTTGTATTGGAGCTCACTTGAAAAGTTTGCCGTACTGACTTTCTTTTTGGTAACTGTTATACGGCACGAGTGGGAGAAGGAGATGCAACCTAACAACGAGGAATGCAGCCAAACTAAAAGATTGATTGGGCAACTTACAGCCCTAGTGGATTTGTTGACGCCCCTGTGTGAGTCAATGGTGCGACGCACAGAAGGAGTCGAAAATGCGGAAGGGAGAGGAACCAGAGGAGAACAGGGTGAAAACCAACCATTACCGAGAAGGAAAAGACCGCGGTTTGGTGTGGAAAGAACCGAACGGTATGGGGATGATCCGAACGGACCCACCTTTAATCCGGATACTACACCCAACATTTTCAACGAGGAGGAAGGGGATGAAGACCGCAACAACGCCAATCCTATTCCAGGATCGCAAACACAGGGGCAGTCACAAAAAGGTACTGTTTGCATACAAAATAGTTTCGATTTGAACAACTGGCTTAAAGAACGATTTTTATTTAATCCAGATGACATAAGCAACCAAGGACAAATTATTAACAACCATGATTCTTTTGATAAGAATGTTATGAATGTTTCAAAACTCATGTACAAGTATAAAACTATTACCATAGAAAATAGTTATTTAATGGAATGTTTAAAACGAGGGATAGTACCAAAGGGGCTACGGACCTCGAGATTGGTTCAGTGTTAAATCCAAAAA
>NC_056741.1:1123721569-1123788558 GCF_019279795.1 Protopterus annectens | reverse complement strand
TTAAACTTCAAGTTTCTCAATTTTTCTACTGTCATTTTAGTTTATTCTCACATCATCTTAGTTGGCATTACACACTACAGAAGCTTTTTTTTCAATCCCAACTCCTAAATACTTCATTTTATCATGTCCCATAAGCACGGGCACTGCTGAACCAATGTCTGTGGGTATATAAAACAAAGGCTATATCCTTTGGTTTATCTTTATTAATTTTGTATCTCAAGAAGACCTGAAACTTGCTCTAAGTGTTCCACAATACTGAGATGGCCTTTCCTGGATTTATCAGCTACAAAATATCATCTAAAAATAAATATGTTTCTCGATTACCTTACCAATTATAACCTTGAATTTCTGAGTCCTTTATTTTCTTTGCAAATGGCTCGCACTATAAAGGAAATAAAGGTAAACAGGGCACCCCCTGCCTGTTCCTTTGTCCAAACATAACTTATTAGAGAGGAAACCACCTGCTTTTAATTCTTGCCTCCATTCCTTCATAAATCCTCATAAATAATCTTATATCAGAGAATGCAAATCCTTCCATTGCCCTACTCAAAGTCACAGCTTACTCTATTAAATGCTTTGTCTGCATCACCACCGACAGCTGTATTTTCTTACATTCTGATTTACTCTGGATCCTCACTGTTCTATTAATGTTGTCAAATGTTTGCCTCCACTCCACAAAACCACACTGATCCATTACTATGAATTTTGGCAACACCTTTGCAATTCTAGCTAGTATAGACTAACACTTTATAATCATGGTTTAAAAGTGAAATGAGTCTATATGAGGGTGAATTTGACAGGTCTTCACCGTCTTTAGGTAATACAGCCACTACAGCTTTTTTCCCCCAAGACGTTGGTACTGCCCTCGTTTTAAAATATCGTTAAACAAAATCTTCCAGATCTTTACCTCTTTCTTCCCTCCTAACTTCCAAACTTCTACAGGAATATCATTTGTTCCTAGAGGCTTTCTTGCAGATTATACATTACCATTTTTATCTCATTTTCTTCTATCTTAACTATTAGTTGTTGAGTCTCATCTAACCTTGGCATAATTAAGTTTTCTACAAACATTTTTATTTGTTCTCTTTAATTTTGATTTCCACATTCCTCTGCTTTATGCAAAATTTCATAAAGCTTCTGAAATATCTCTTCTGAAACATCTTTAATACCACTACACGATCTGTATAATCTATTTTCTTGTTAAAGGCACCCTAAATTTGGCAACTACCCTTTCTACTTTCTGTTGTCTAAGCTGTTGTGCTGAACGTTTTTGTGCTCTTTTGTTGTTTTTATTTTCTCTTTAGCACTCTCTAGTTGCTTTTATTCTGTGAGTTTTCCCTTATTCTGCAAAGCCCCTCTAATAATGCCCATTACTTAACAGTTTTTTTTTATTTCTACCTATTAAACTCAATTTTCATTTTATCCCACTCACTAGCTATAACTTCTGAAGAAATGTCTATCTTCTCTAGTAATTTCCACTACCCATTCCTTAAATTATGCTCTTTATAGGTACGTTGGAAAGCACCAATGTCTGCATTTTTATCTTTAACTGTGTATGATATGAAACAATTATTGGATGGTGGTGTTGAAGCTTACAATCAAATGTATACATTCTTGTAAAATATAATTTTTATCTAGTTTAGCCCAGTTATTGTACCTTGTGGGAATATGTAAATTCTATCAGAGCTCCTGCTACTAACCATGTCTTCTATAACAATATTTTCATAAATTTCTTCAGAAATCTGCCTTCTTTTGTTATATTTTCCCCTCCAGGTCTCTCTGATACATACTCACTATTGCAAATCAAGTTCTAGTCCCCACTAATAAGTAAAGGTCTCTGCTGAAATCTGCTTATTTCTCCCCAAATTTTCTTAAGTTCCATAACACCAATTTTTGGTGGAATATAAATATATGCCAGAGTAATCCTTATCCCTTGCCAATAGCCCCTTACTACCATAAGTCTTGCATTACTCTCTTCAGATCACACCACAGATTTTCTATTGGATTTAGGTCTGAGCTCTGGCTGGGCTATTCCAAAACTTTAACTTATTTCTGCTGAAGCCTTTCTTTTGTTAATCTGGATGTATGCTTGGGGTCACTGTCGTGCTGAAAGGTGAAATTCCTCTTCATCTTTCTAGCAGATGCCTGAAGGTTTTGGGCCACAAGTAACTGGTATTTGGAACTGTTCATAATTCCCCTCCACCTTGACTAAAGCCCCAGTTCCAGCTGAAAAAAAGCAACCCCAAACCATGATACTGCCACCACCATGCTTCACCATGGGGATGGTGTTCTTTTGGTGATGTGAATTGTTGTTTTTGCGCCAAATGCACCTTTTGGAATTGTGGCAATTAAGTTCAACCTTGGTCTCATCAGACCACAACACATTTTCCCACATGCTTTTGGGAGACCTGATGAATTGTTTTGCAAATTTTAGCTGGGCCTGGATGTTTTTCTGTGTAAGAAAAGGCTTCTGTCTTGCAACCCTACCCCATAGTCCAGACATATGGAGACTACAGGAGATTGTTGTCACATGTAGTACACAACCAGTACTTGCCAGAAATTCCTGCAGCTCCTTCAGCGTTGCTGTAGGTCTACTGGCAGCCTACCAGTTGTCATCTCATCTTTTCATCAATTTTAAAGGGACATCTAGCTCTTTGCAACATCACTGTTGTCCCACATTTTCTCCACTTTTTGATGACTGTCTTCACTGTGTTCCATGGTATATCCAATGTTGTGGACATTTTTTTGTACCCTTCTCCTGACTGATGCCATTCAACAATGATAGCATTCTGATGCTTTGTAAGCTCTCTGCGAACCATGTTTTTTTGCTGTGGCAGGCAACTGAGTAAATGTCAGGAAAATCCTACTACGACAGCTGAACTTTATTTGGGGTTGATCTTAGTCTCTTTAATTGATGGCAGGTGTGTACCTAAGAAGACTGAATGCTGTAATTAAATGAAAAGGTGCTTCAACAAAGTATTAGTTTAAGGGTGTGCACACGTATGCAGCCAGCTTATTATACTTTTTTTATTGTTTATATTTTTTCCCTTAACAGATTTGTTTTTCAATTGAATTATACATGTTATAGGTCACATTAAAGGCGAGAAAAGTTTTGAAATAATTTATTGTGGTCTCATTTTTTATATCACATAAACCTGGCATTTTAACAAGGGTGTGTACACTTTTTATATACATATGTATAAATATGTATACAAGGATAAGACATATGGAGAGCTGTATGAGAGATTGGACACTAAAGAGGGAGAAAAGGTCCTGTACCGATTGGCTAGACAAGAGGGACAGAGCTGTGAAAGATGTGCAGCAGGTAAGGGTGATAAAGGACAGTGAGGGAAACGTACTCACATGTGAGGAGAGTGTGTTGAGTAGATGGAAAGAGTACTTTGAAGGGCTGATGAATGAAGAGAATGATAGAGAGAGAAGGTTGGATGATGTGGGGACAGTGAATCAGGAAGTGAAGCAGATTAGCAAGGCCGAAGTAAAGACAGCTATGAAGAGGATAAAGACTGGAAAGGCTGTTGGCCCAGATGACATACCAGTGGAAGCATGGAGGTGCTTAGGAGAAATGGCAGTGGAATTTTTAACCAGATTGTTTAATGAAATTTTGGAAAGTCAGAGGATGCCTGAGGAGTGGAGAAAAAGTGTTTTGGTACCTATCTTTAAGAATACGGGTGATGTGCAGAGCTGCAGTAACTACTGAGGGATACAATTGATCAGTCACAGCTTGACGTTATGGGAAAGAGTAGTGGAAGCTAGGTTAAGAAGGGAGGTGATGATTAGTGATCAGCAGTATGGTTTCATGCCAGGAAAGAGCATTACAGATGAATGTTTGCTCTGAGACTGTTGTTGGAGAAATACAGAGAAGGTCAGGAGGAGCTGCATTGTGTCTTTGTGGACTTAGAGAAAGCATATGACAGGGTGCCTAGAGAGGAGTTGTGGTACTATATGAGGAAGTCAGGAGTGGCAGAGAAGTATGTAAGAGGGTACAGGATATGTACAAGGGTAGTGTGACATTGGTGAGGACTGCGGTGGGAGTGACAGATACGTTTAAGGTGGAGGTGGGATTACATCAAGGATCAGCTCTGAGCCCCTTTCTTATTTGCAGTGGTGATGGACAGGTTGACAGATGAGAATAGACAGGAGGCCCCGTGGACTATGATGTTTGCAGATGACGTTGTGATATGTAGTGAGAGTAGGGACCAGGTTGAGGAGACCCTGGAGAGGTGGAGATATGCTTTAGACAGGAGAGGAATGAAGGTCAGCAGGACTAAGACAGAATATATATGTGTGAATGAGAGGGAGGATAGAGGAATGGTGAGGATGCAAGGAGTAGAGGTGGCGAAGGTGGATGATTTTAAATACTTGGGGTCAATAGTTCAGAGTAACGGTGAGTGTGGAAGAGAGGTGAAGAAGAGAGTACAGGCAGGATGGAGTGGGTGGAGAAGAGTGTCAGGAGTGATTTGTGACAGACGGGTACCAGTAAGAGTGAAAGGGAAGATCTACAAGAGGGTAGTGAGACCAGCTATGTTATATGAGTTGGAGACGGTGGCATTGACGAAAAGGCAGGAGTCAGAGCTGGATGTGGCAGAGTTAAAGATGTTAAGATTTGCACTGGGTGTGACTAGGATGGACAGGATTAGGAATCAGTATATTAGAGGGTCAGCTCAGGTTGGACAGTTTGGAGACAAAGCAAGAGAGGCGAGATTGCGTTGGTTTGGACATGTGCTGAGGAGGGATGCTGGGTATATTGGGAAAAGGATGGAGCTGCCAGGTAAGAGGAAAAGAGAAAGGCCTAAGATAAGGTTTATGGATGTGGTGAGAGAGGACATGCAGGCGGTTGGTGTGAAAGAGCATGATGCAGAGGACAGGAAGAAATGGAAATAGATGATCCGCTGTGGCGACCCCTAATGGGAACAGCCGAAAGATGATGATGATGATGTATATACATATTCCAGGGTAATTTGTATAGCATAGCCATTATGATAAAAAGCTATACATGACAGTTTTTTTTTCTGAAGGCCTATTTCCAATTTTTTTGCATACACACAATGTTTAGCAGGCTGATCTTTTATACAGTTTTTTTAAATCAAGCAGTCACATGAAAGGGAATTTTCTAAGATGTGAAAATTTAAACTTGTACATATTTTCTCATTCAGTTTTACTTGTGTACCAGACATTTGTTCACTGCATGGCTTACCATACAAAAGATCTGTGTAACTGAAAATAGTTGAATAAACTTCTATATGCAGTGACGGAGGCTGATGACAAAGGTAGCAGGTAAAGTAACTGAAGTATCTGCAGTAGAGATGCTAGTAAGTGATTTGCACTGTCAGATGTACAAAAAATGTAAAAGAAAAATAATATTTTTTTACTGCTGACTGTGAAAGATTAAGAACATGCCATGAATCAAGTTTGTATGTGCAGAGATTACGCTAGGCTCCTTGTGTGTGTGTGTGTGTGGGGGGGGGGGGGGGGGGTCACTGTAAAGTTGCAAAAAAACATTACCTAGTAAAATCAGGATAAAATGTACTTTTATACTTTGGATGAGAAGCTTTAAAAGAGGAACCGGACTTCCTTTCAAACTACTTTTATTTGTATCTACAGTCAAACAGTTGCAAGGACTGGAATGAAAGACACTGTGCCTGCCACTGCTGTTTATGACCATTACTCTTAAAAAGCTTCAGCACTACCTCAATACAATCATGCAAGTGCCACTTGGTAGTCCTATAAATTTAAATTTAAGCTACCAATGACAGACCACTGGAACAGTGGTTATATATGCATTTGGGACATGGGGAGCTCAAGTTAAGAAAAGGACTGTAGACACTGCAGGGTGGTGCAGAAAACGATGGAGAATTCAAAGGTAGCACCATTTCCATAAAGCAAGGGGACAGTGACTAGTACTGGAATAATTCACGATATTCCACAAGTAAAAGCATAAGACAGCAATGATCTGTCCAAGCACAGAAAACAGCCCTCCTCTAGATGTTACCATCCCAAGACATCTGACCCTCCACAGTTGTAAACTCCATTAGAGTACTACTGCAGACAGCCTTAGCATATGAGGAAAAAGATGGATGGTGAATGACACAATGAGATCCCATGAGTATTCAGATCACTAGTTGCAGGCTGCCAATAAAAACAGATGAACATGTTTCTCATACAGTACAAACTAAGGGAATACATGCATGGTTAAATGTTGGAAACAGTACATTTGGTGGTGTTATGTGTTTCTGTGGGACCTTTAAAATGCAGGATGACTTGATAATTTTGTGACCGTGTCTGACTGACTGTGGTCTGCAGGTGAATACTGTTGCAAGATGCAACTCTGCAAACGGGTGGCAAATGACAATTATTGTCTTGGTCAGATCTCAAAGTGATTATAAACCCACTCAGGAACGCTTTGCAGTGGGAAGAAGTACTGAGAGCAACATTAGTTCTTCTGACAGAACCTGTGCAATGTTTCTCTCCCCTCTCACACTTTGTTCACTTTCAGACTTGAAACATCTCTTACCTCATCTGTGTGGGCCTTGGTAATGTTTCCTTGAAGCAATCTTCCTATGATTCTCTGGAAGGAAAACACATCTGTAGAGACATGTAATAAAATGCAGGTACATTAGGTGACATTCTGAGATTAATTGAAAGGTTATTCAGTTTATTTTAACCCAGTTTGCAGATGTCCCTACCAAAGGACTCAAGCTCACAATAATATATCAATCAGTTTACACTGTAGTCTCCTCAAATTTGAGGAATAATAATAAATACTGATGACACAATCCATTACAGGCCCATTTCCTACCAAAGCACATGTTAAGTTTCAAACTATACATGCATACAATATCAACATGTCACTAAAATCAAGTAAAAGTGAAAAATTACATAACATTTTAATGTCTAACACATAAAAAATGTAGGCTTTAATGGCTAAAGATAAATGGCATGCCTTACCAACTCATTTCCCTACCTACCACCTAAATACACACTTAGTATCACTCCTAACTCTACAGGATCTTTTAATCTTGCATTTAATGTATCTTTATATCACTAACATAATTATATATGTGCAATCCAGTCCCACAACATCATCAGAAATAATCTGGCAAAAGTGTAGTAACTGCTGCATCATCCTTTATTTACCACACAACTCAGGTAAAAGAAATTTCAACATACTTCAGACATAAATCCCCTTTCAAAGGTCTGGTCACTAAATTCACCTTAGTGTTAGGGGCATGCATAATTTATAAAATGACAAACTTTATATATATATATATATATATATATATATATATATATATACAGCATGCACAGGGAAAAAAGCATACTCCATGATTATGTAACATGTCATGCCTGGCTTGTGTCAAATACATATCAAATGTCCAAGTAGCAAATACTTCTAGAAGCTCTAAACAGACTATTCTTTCATACTTTGAAGCCTTCTTCTCGTACTACCAATTTGAATGACAAACTCTAGTCCGGGAAAATCTGTAATCTACATGGAAAAATCCATAACGTAGTTGACCAAGGCTATATATTTCTTAATTACAGCAAATGCCCTCTTAAATCCTTGATTTTGCAGATCGTCCTTACTTTTGCCTCATTTTTACTCCGCTCCTCATACATTTTTTTGATTTTCTGGTACATCACGGAGGATTACAGTCAATCAGTAATGTCAGACATTAGGGATTCATCCCTCTTATTGTTCAGAAAAAGCATGCTGATGCAAAATTTACTGTTCTATAAACATTTTAAGTTAATTATAGTAATATTTAAAAATCATCCCTGATCATGGACCTTTTCTGTATTATTTTTTGTTTTCCCCCAAAACAGCAATATTTCTTCCATGGCTATACTGAGTAGCATGAGGAACCAGTGCTGCATGGGCCAGAAGGATGCTGTTAGGATCATCCTCCCTGATCTTCATAAGTACCCTAGGAATGATGGGTATGGGAGGGGAGAGATCTAGAAACAGACCTCTCCACAGGAAAAGGTCATCTGTCCTCCAGGCCCTGTAGTTTGTGGCCTTTGAAAAAAAATATGTTGCTATGTCTGATTTCCACTGAAGCAAACCATCTAACTTAGGCACACCTCACTTGTCTGAGTTTTCTAAAGATAGACGTCTTCAGCATCTATCTGTGAGGTTTTGTTACTGACCTCTGTTAGTGGTCTGCTAGGTTGCTGCCTGCTCAAATGAGGCACTGAGCCAGAAAGTGTAGTCACATCTCCCATGCTGTCTCCCAGAGCTGCATGGCTATATGGCATTAAACGTGGGAATGCCACAAGATCTCTGTAGATGGTCATATTTTCTTTTAGACTGACCCTGCTGCCTTGAACTCTCATATTGTCTGAGTGCATCTCCCAGCCAGGTCTGAGGCATCTGTGGTGATTAGTTGGTACCTTGCCTGTAAGGTGAAGGGTATTCCTTTGTTTCGTTTGCAGTCATCTCTCCACCACAAAAAGTTTGTTCTTGTTGCAAGAAGTATGGTCTTGAAGCTCAGAGCGTGTTGGTGTTGACACTACATGCTTTTCAGGTACCACTGTATTTTCCTTATGTGCAGCCTTGTTAAGTGTATTATTAGTATGCAGGGTGCCATTTCTCTTAGTGTCTCAATAGATTCCTGGCTGTGACAGATTCCTTTGGAACTAACTTTTTGATGTAGTGTGTCAGGAAGATCTTCTCCTGGGGGAATAAGGTCATTTGTTTGCTGGAATCCAATAAAGCCCCTACAAACACAAGACTGCTAAAGGAATGGATGTCTTGTAATTGAGCATTAAACCCCAAGTTTAAGGGGCATGTCTTAGTCATCTGCAAAGAGAAGATGAGTTCCTTCACTGCATTTGCCTGTATAAGGTTGTCATACAATAAGGGATAAGTTTGCACTCCCTTGGTCCTGCAAAAGGCAATTACTAGGACAAGAATTTAGTCAAGTCTCTGGAAGCATTAGAACAGGGAGAAGTAGGCAAGCCAAAGGGCAATCAATATACTTCTAGCTGAGTCCCCCACCTGTCCTGTAGCTCCGGTGTTCCTCTGCTACGTGAATGTGGAAATCAGCATCCTTTAAATCCTAGGTGACCATGACCGCTCAAGGGAGGTTTGTGGGAAGAAGCTTTCTTAATGTTTGTGCTGTACACTTGAAGAGCACCATGAATTTGTTTTAACTTTGAGAGGTTTAAGATGGGCCTCCAGTTTCCTTCTTTTCTTGGGACAGTCTGGAGTAAAACCTAGTTCCTAACTTGACTGGTTCTATAGATCCATGTGCTACGAGATGTTTTGAGTCTGTGACTCTCTGATCTTCCTTTCTGGAATGGAAGGAATGCCAGAGAACCTTGGAAGAGATTCAAATTATATTTTGTACACAGTTTTAATGATTTCTAGGACCCACAGGTGTTGGATGATTGCTTGATTTAGAAGTCTGAGTCTGCCCCCTAGCTTTGCATGGCGGTTGGGGTGGGGTTTTGAGAGAGGGAGATAGGAAAGTGCTTGCCTGAGTCATGGCTTCTCCCTGTTGGATTCCTACAGTTGGGACTCAGTAGGCCTGGTTCTGGGGTCTGCTGCCACCATCTTTACTCTCTATCCTTTCTGGTTTTAATGATTTTGTTTTTTTTTTGATTGACAGGCAGGAAAAGACCAGGACTTGGTACAGTGTTTTCTGCTGAACCTTGGTGGCAGGACCATGCAGAAAGTCTCTGATAATTTGCATACAGTCTTAGCATTCTCCTCCAGTCTTTTGAAAACCCCGAGCCATGGGTCCAAAGAGGAAATACTTCTCCAAGGGGGCATCAAGAATTTCAACTCTGGCATGGTTAGGACAAGACTGCTCTCTAAGCCGAGCAGTTCTCCTGTTAAAATGAACCTTAGGCAGCTGCCTTGCTTGAAGCTTCTAGAGAATCAAAGCTACAGTTTAAAGAGTGTTTAGCAACCTGGGAACTGGTGCTGCAAAGTCCCAATAACTCTTTTTGTTGAGCTTGATCCTGTATCCCCAACATTTTCTATTCCATTTGGTTCAGGAGTGATTCCAGGAACTTAACAATATGAAACCACATGAAACTAACAATTTAAAGCACTCTTGACTGAGGTATAAACCTTTCCTCAAATCTGTCAAGGGGTATATTAAGTTATTATTTATTTAATTATATTCTCCTTCTCACTCCCCCCCACCTCGACTCAGCTGACTGGCTAACCCCAAGGAGAGAAAACAGCACTCGGTGAAGATTTCTTCAGGATTTGCTTGTTCATACAGAGTCAGATGAGACTAACAATAATGGGGAAAAATATGAAGCAGAACCACAAAGAACCATACTTTATATCCCAACTACAACTATACACAAGATTACCAAAGCCTATTAAATTCTGAAAGGAGGAAGGATACAGATCGAGAAGCCCAAGGAAAATGGTTCTAACAAAGCTAGCCCTGCAATTAAAATAAGTATCCAGTTTGTAATTTATTGTAAATGTACAGACTACCATGTACCTCTAGAATGCTTCTAGGAGTTCATTCCTTTCCAGCATGCCATTGCAAAAGACAAGGCTCTATTAAAATGTGGCTTGACACTGCCTGGAATGGTTCTGTCATTGTTTGGAACAAATGTAAAATAAAATAAAATAAATAATAAAAAGCAATAGCTGAGATCAACCATCAGGAAACTGAATGTTGAGACTCAGGATATTCTAATTGTTCCTTGATAAGAAATAAATAGCAGATCAGCTTTTCTAAAGGACTAAACTCTTAAGATAGTACAGAAGTTGCCTAAAAACACAGAGTATGCAGAATTCCTTAGCTCTGTTTTTTGTTATGGTTTGTTCTTAATGTGACCTTCTTTCTGTGGAATATAACATAAGGTTCCTCCTCCACGAAAGCTTACAACTCGGATATTCTTTTTGCAGATGTCTGGACAATGATGAATACAGTTTTTGAAGTCATGAACCTTAAATCAGCTGGATGAGCAGGTTCAAAAGTTGCCAGTTAATTTTTTCAGCACAGAGTTGAGATCTCAAGGAGGAGGTTATCAATTGTAAAACTCCTTTCAGAAACGGTTTCACCACAAGCAGAAAAGGAGGGACAACGGGCAGGCATTCTGAAATGGCCACAAGATTAACCTTTATAGAGGAATTAAAGACTAGAGGAAAATAACTTGCATAAATATTTGAGTGGCAGTGATACAAAATCCCTGATGGGCCCTTGGTTATTGGTTAGGCACCAACTGGAAATTTGCTTCCACTTACCAATATAGGATTTTCTACTAGCAAGTTTTCTTGCCTCCTGTAGTACCTGCTGTGCATCCGCGTTAAATAAGTGCCTAAAAGACATCAGAATTAAAACATCCAACATACATTTAATACAGTAAATAATTCTGCAAATAAATGGAATAAAATAATTTTGACCTTTAAGGATAAGTTACAGTTGATAAAAAATGGTTTTGCTTCCTAAGATCCTATACGTTGCTCAAGCTATTCTGATACTTCTCGACAGAAAACTCCTTAAGCAAATAAACACACCATTATTAAAATCTCTATGGTTTCCTAAAAGAAATGGCTTTCTCACATCACATTAGACCATGCGAACAAGGAGGACTACATTTTCTGGATATTGAATGTTACATAAAGGCTTCCATACTTAAAACTGTTTCAGATTGGCTAAATCACCATTACTTCTCTAATTGGAAATATTAATATATTAATAAATTAAAATACTTTATCCAAAAACTTCTCTGTAACAAAGTTAATGAATTATGGTATTTACTAGGCATGCATATGCTCTACAACAAAACCTACTAAATTAAATTTGATCAATTTTTCTCTTTAATGTGTTTAGAAAGTTTGTTAATGTAAATATGTATATAAAACGTTGGTTTGACCTATTAATTCCTTTCAGCATTACAAAGAATTTTCCTGACAGGGTACATAAAGAAGTTTTCATATCCCTGGAACAAAAGAACTTTTTTTGCTGGCAACACTGCATTAAAAATCTAAAGGTCTTGGATATTCAATATGTAAATTCATTCTATGGAACATCATCACAAGACTGGTTAATACTTCAAAGCATTTTATGTTCATAGGACCTGTGTAGAACAATTAATAATTCTTATAAGAACATAACAAAATTCATAAACGGGCTGTTTGGAATCATTTATAATGATCAAAATATGAAGAATGCTATCTCAAATTTATAGACAGAGATAATGACCTATAAAACAATATCCAAACCAATATACTGGCAACATATTACCAAAGGTTATTAGATATATTTATTACCAGAAAACAAATTAAATATTTTACTTTCTGTTAAACTAACATCCAATTCACAATACTGGAGAATATTCAACTGGAAATTTTTACACAGAGCTTTTTAACGCCGGATAAAATTACTAAAATTAGTTCCACCAGTCATGGATTATGTTGGAGATGGCAGAAAACATTTAAAGGTGATTGGTATCATATCTTTTATGACTGTTCTGAAATAAAAACTTTCTAGAGTAATAACTTCTTACAGGCTATATTTACAGAATCCTTTGTTTTATCTAAAGCTCAAAAACTATTAAATGTAAATGAAGGTTTCCAATTGAATAAAATAAATGTATACCTGCTTTGGACAATATTGGCAACTGCCAGGAAATGCATAACAAGAAGATGGAATTCGAATACAGCACACCTAAAATGGAAGATTTTTATCTCTACTGAAGAAGACGGCATTGACAGGTTCATAGGTAGGTAAATAGGCTATTGGCCCTAGGGCCTATATAAGCCTAGCCAAAAAGGTACCCTGGCTTTCGCCACCCAAGAAAATTATTTTCTTGTGCCCTTGCTGAGAAAAGTTTTGCAACTGATTGAAACTATGCAATTGGATCCAGTTTCTCTCTGATTTTTGTATATATGAATTTATTAACTGTTTATATTTGTTTTAATTTCTTTCATTTTTGTCAGGCTGAATGAAAATAGTGTATATAGTTATTTAATTTGATTAATACATATAATAGTACTGATTGATCTACAAATTATTATTTGACAAAAAACAGTAAAAAAAAAAAAAAATTTAAAACATCCAAGCAGTCAGCTGAGGTTGATTGAGACGGGGATGCATCAAACTCCCCCAGTCTTGGGTAAGTAGATCCAGTCTGTGAGGAAAGCTTGTGGTAACTGGCCTTGGACAATTCCACAAGAAGAGAACAGATGTTGCCTGGGACAAAAGGGAGTCACCAAATGATTTTTGTGGAGTCCTTCTGAATCTTCAGAATTACCCTGGATATCAGTGAATACGGTTGAAAACAATAAAGAAATATTCCAGTCCATGGGAATGAAAATGCATCTATTTTCAAGGCTTTCTTGCAAGAAGTCCTGGAGCAATATTTGTTTAGTTGTTGTTTTCAAAGGAGGTACACAATCTATTTGAGGTGTACCCGGCAACTGGATCAGTTCCTGGAAGACCCTCCTCATTCCATTTCCATTCATGAGTGCCTGTCCTGGTCCCTTCTCAGCTTGTCTGCCACGATGTTTTGCTCTGACAGAATACTGTAGAGCTACCACCCAAACCATTATAGCCAGCCTGCATAGGGGATACAACTTAGTACCTTCCCTGTCTGTTTATGAATCACAGCTAACATGTACTTTTATATTTATGTATATTGGTCTATCTGAATGACTTTACTGACCTTGCAACCATGGAAAATGTTCCACAAGCAAAATCTGAAGCAATATCCACCTCTGTACAATATTAGAATGTATAAATGTAAATATTTTTTATGTATAAATGTAAATAGAAATGTAACTACTCTGTCTTTAACTGAAACCTAGACTAATACAATGTAAGCAAATGGGGCTTTTCTCCCCAGGCCTCCGCTAAAACTGGGTATTACCCAGTTGGACTTTCACAGTAAACAAAGACAAATACATACATAAATAATTAAATCTGTGTTGAGAGATTGGTTTGGGGTCTGAAGAGGGAAAGGGAGACCTAGGTTAAACTGTATCTGTTGCCTCCATCAATGCCATTTCATTTTCCAAAACTTCGATTTAATGCTCCAGAGGATGCAAATGTTGGGTCATTTTTTTTTTTTTTTTCCAGAAACCACTGCATCTTTCTCATTTGTTATCTGGTTAGAGGAATCTTAGGAAATCATACAAGCCATGAACCCTAGGATCACGAGAAGTTCTCTTACTGAAACCTGAGACCGATTAGAGAAGCTCAGGAAAGATTCCAGATAAAGATCCAACTTCTCTTGTGTCAGAAAGCCCTTTTCAAGAGAGATATCTAGAAATCATCCAACAAAACAATCCAAATTTGCAACAGTTGATGTTAGCAGCCTGTACACTACTACTGAACAAAGACATGGATGATAGGCCATTGAACATTATTTAGTGAATGTTAGTGGATTACAGATTATTCTAAATATAGCTAGTCTTATTTCGAATATTTGTTTTTTTTCTTTTGATGGGTCTTTTTATAGACAACTTAAGGGTATGGCTATGGGGGCTAAGTCTTCTCCCAGCTATGATAATTTGTTTATGGAATGACTGAGGAATTTTTTTTTTGTATAGTGATTCTTACTTCGTCAACAAAGTGGTGTTTCATAAATGCAACATTGATGATTTATTTTTTTTTTTTATAGCTCAGTACTCACAGGAACAGTTTGATGGTTTTATGCAGGTTATACAGAAGAATACCTTTGATTTACTTTTTTTACTTATAACATGCATGATAATACCATTCATTATTTGGATGTTGAGTTGTATCTTGTTAATGATACAATACATTCAATGTTACACAGAAAAAAAAAACTTCTGTGAATTCATTTTTGGCTGCATCTAGTGCACACCCAGGCCACTTGATAAGATCTCTCCCCTGTGATGAATTCTATATGGGGCTAGAACTTTATGTTCGAATGAGATTAATTTCCACACAATAGCTCTGAATATAGTTGATAGATAATTATCTAGAGCTTATAATTGGAATGTTCTCATTACCAGAAGGTTGTAGATGGAGATAACTAATTTACTTGGAAATATAAACAAAGTGCAAAGGTGTTTTGGAATTATAAATGGGGATGTGATGATATACATTTTGTGACTCATTATGCTCCTTTTGTTGAAGGTATATCATGTATCTTGAGGAAACATTGGTATACTATTATATCGGAGGTGATATGCAAGAATTTTAAATTGATTATTTCATATAGAAATTCACCTAGAATAGCAAGTGGAATTAGACACACACATATGGGTAAGTGAGGTTTTGGAGTCTCAGTGTAAGGTATGCAGTACTTGTAGTTAAATGGATCAGAGAATTACACGTCATTAATGGAAGCTGTTCAAAGTTCCAGGAGTATTTAACTGTTATCAAAAAATGGTAATTTATGGGTTACTTTGCCCCTGTAGTAAGTTTTACATTGGTAAAACCATACATCAACTTAGGATGAGGACAAGTGAACACATCCAAGATGTCAAAAATAATTCTCCTATCAGCCCGGTAGCGTCACATTGTTTCCAAATATCATAAAGTGATTCGAATTTAGAGGTTCTTTATAATGTGTTGACATGTTCTGATTTATATTTACATCCTTCTGATATGTTATTACTGGAGGAGGTTTGCTTTAGTTTTACTTATGATACTTTGCAACCAAAGGGGCTTAATAATGAATTGCTTATGAAATATTTAATACAACATATTTGGCAGTATCTTGAAACCTCATTTCATAGAAGTTAGGATATCTGTATTTTTGTATTGAACTGGCTTATTGTTACTAGTTAGGATATGTGTATTTTTGTATTCAACTGGCTTATTGTTATTACGATAAATGTATTTTTGTATTCAACTGGCTTATTCTTATTCTATGAACTCGTATGTTTCAACTGAATTATTTTTGCATTATGTTTTCATTTAAATTCATATGCATTCTGGTACATTCTGTGGTTCTACTTAGTAAAGTTCTAATTGATGAACTACTTAAGTGCTTTACTGTCTTTAAAACTTTCGAACCTTGAAGGTGTATACCAAGGCCCTAATTCATTTTTGGTTTTTACACAATGTTCCTGGTTTCTCATAAAGTTATAAAACAAAACCACGCAGATAAAATTGCCAGTATATTTGACCAAAACCAACTTAAAAAAGCAATTCACTGGGTCCACACCATAATCTCCATACCTCCACAGGAATAACAGGACCAAAATTCTTGTGAACACACTTTATTCCAAACACAAAGAAAGTTGATCGTTTTCATCTCCCTCACCAAAACAGAGGCTTCTTCAGAACTAAATTATTGTTCTCTTAAGTACCTCTTATATAATAGGTGTCACTTACATTCTAGTTAATTAATTAGACAATTTACAAATTAAAAATTCTATAGTTAAAGTGATCCACACCGCTCCATAAACTGACAACTTAAAACATTTATGTTTAAAGTATAAAATGTTGAAGCTTTAAGAAAAATACTACATTACATCCAGAGCTCTCTTTTTTAACACTGGAGCTAAAGGAATGTTCTCATTAATATCTGGTGGTGTGTTGGAGTTTAATTTTATTATCCAAAAAATTTCTCTCAACTCCAACCTGAGCTCCCACCACCCACCTCAGGCATTTAATGGAACTTGTTCTAAGATCCCAAATTTAAATCTAGTGAAGTCCTGACACTAAGGAGTGTTTATACATTGAATTATTCACATTACCCCTTGATATTGCATACAAATGTTCGTAGATTCTTCTTCTAAGTTTTCTTCCTGTCTTGCCTATATAACTGCCACAAGTTTGGCAGATTTAAATGTAAACTGTACCCTTGGTGTTGCAATTTCCTATGTGCAAATTAACCTTTTATCCATTTTCCTTTAATACTATATTCTTAGATTCAAGTATGTAGGGGCATTGTCTGCATGTCCCACACTTGGTAGGACCTTTATCAAGTAAAGAAATTATTTTGACAGGGTATTCAAATATTGATTTTAAATTCCTCCCCATCTTGTAAACAAAGTTCAGCTCATTCCCTATAATTTTTAGGACATCAGAATTGCCCCTACAAATTGACTAATTTCTAGATATAACTTCTCTCGCCTTCTTTTCCCTACACCAAATGGTATTATCATACTGTCACACTGTGTTGAGAATTTTTCTGTGTCTTGTTTATAGTACCACCAAGATTAGTTTCACCTAATTGGGGCTTGAATTTAGTTCTCTACCCGTCCAATATTTGAGCCCTTATGGGTTCTAATACTTTGTTGGGGTACCCCCTGCTTTTAAACAAGTTTGTAATAATTTCCATCTCTTGGTGGAAACTGTTGGTGTCTGAACACATTAATGCTGCCCTGACAATTTGCCCCTTAAAAATGTTACGTTTGGTGAATTTAGGGTGACAGCTTTTGTAATCTAGGTAATCATTAGAAAATGTGAGTTTCCTGAATATCTTTGAATTAAAACAACCTGCTACCTGGTTCTTTGAGATTGCTACATCCAGGTAGTTAATGGGTGTATCAGATACGTACATATATTGTTGAGGTACTCTACAAACACTACGAGTTGGTTATCTGACTCCTTCCATATAAAAACATTGCCCAAAAATTGTAGATATGTGAACCATTTTGTATGGAATTCAGATTTAAATACAGGTTTACCTTAACACGTGTATAGGACCATGTTGGCCTATAATGGGGCACAACTTTCCCCATTGCCACATATTTCAACTGTTTGTAATATTCACCTTCAAAAGTAAAGAAATTATTTTTGAGAATAAATTCCATCCCCATCATGACAAAATTTAGCAATTTGGAGCAGTGTGGACCACTTTAACTGCAGATTTTTTAATTTGTAAATTATCTAATTAATTAACTAGAATGCAAATGCCACCTATCATATAAGAGGTGTTTTAAGGGAAGAATGATGTAGTTCTAAAGTCGTCTCTGCTTTGGTGAGGGAGACGAAAGCGCTCAACTTTCTTTGTGTTTGTTGTGTTCACAAGAATTTTGGTCCTGTTATTCTTTTGGAGCTATGGAGCTTATGGTGTGGACATAATGAACTGCTTTTCTACGTTTTTTCTCATAAAGTTACTTTTTGTGCAAAATGATGTTTTTCTAAATTCTGTCCATCAGTCATGGAGGATTTTGTAACATTCATCTGGAAGCCCAGATTGGTGAGAAGAGACATAACCAACGTTAATGACTCGACATCTGGATAAAGGCACTGCAAAGATAAGCAAGTCTTCTAAATAAGGAAATATGTGGATGGCATTCAGTCTGCAATGAGCTGTGACTGGGGACAGACATTTCACAAACATCCTTGGAGCTGCAGAAAACCAAAGGGTAATGCAGAGAAGTGATAATGCAACAGAGAACCTTAGAAAGTTCCTGAATCCTGTGGCTATGTGAATATGTTAATAAGCATCTTTTAAGTCTACTGTTACCATACAACTTATGGGAGGAATGAAGGGTAACAGTT
This sequence comes from Protopterus annectens, assembly GCF_019279795.1. Classification (NCBI taxonomy): domain Eukaryota; kingdom Metazoa; phylum Chordata; order Ceratodontiformes; family Protopteridae; genus Protopterus; species Protopterus annectens. Next base: position 1,123,770,130 of record NC_056741.1, on the reverse strand, counting down.
TCTACTAGGTCAGCATTCTGAATTTCAATACTTTCACATACAGTATTAGAAATTAAAGATCTGGTACTGGTCTCCAAGATGCCTCTTTCTTTGGTACCAGCAATATTCTGGAACAGAAGCCTTTGCACATTTGACTTACAGGCGTTCAGAGGCTGAGGAGAAATTCCTTTGAAAGGGTTTTTTTTTTTTTTTTGTATACAGTGCCATTTGTAACCCTCCTACACCACTTTTAACATCCAAGTGTCAGACACAATCTTTTGCGAAAGGGAGACATTAAGAATCAGCTTCTGGGACAAGTTTGTAGAGATACTTGCCTGAGTGGAATGCTGATATAGTCGTTCTATACTGATCTGTCCCTTTTTCAGAAAGGTCCCCTGGTTCTTATTTCCCTCCAGCCATCTATTTTTAGCTCTTTGCTTGCCACAATATGTCTGGTTCCGCTTATTTGGCTTTTTAGTGAAAGAGGGAGGGTTAAAAGATTTGTACTGGGGAACATGAAAACTCTTAGATGTGACCCAAATCTATTCTCCTGTTTCATCAAACTGTTTGAGAACCTGGGTAGCAGAAAAGTCAAATATCTTCTTGTCTAAAGCAGAATCTAAGATTTCAGACTTTACCTCATCAGCAAAATTTAGGTTGCGTACCAAGGCATTTCTTCTCAACACTGTAGCAGTGGCCCTAGAGACAGTGCCTGCATAATCCTATACACTGTTCAAAGCATGTTTTGATATCTGGGACAAGGCAGAAATAGTTGGATTCAGAAAGGAGCTTTCTTCTATAGAAGTGTGGGAGCAAATTCCCTCAGGCTGTCCATGTAACAAAGCATAAACTTCCACATGTACCCCTGATAATTCTGAAAGCTGAAGTGGAAGAAGAAAGCATCATCTTACCTAGGCAGTCCAACACCTTGCCTTCTTTGTCATCCGGAGAAGGGTTAGTGATCAAGACCAGCCTATAGCCAGCAGGCAAAGCACTGGATATGACTGCTGGGTCTCATCTAAGATAAGAGAAGAAATGCATTAGCCTGAGACACTTTATACATTTTTATCTGCTTTGCAGGGTCTGTTGGCAGAGTATCAGGATGACTGCAGGCAGCATTCATCACACCCTCCAGAGCTGGCAGAAATGGAGTGGGTAGTTGGGAAATGAGGCAAAGCCATTTGTAACATACATCTCCTCAGCACAGGGGGACATCCAATTTTCCAAACACCACCTTATTTATTTGGCTTTGGTTTGATTAAAAGAAAATTCCTCCACTAAGAGTTAATATTTTCCTCCCAACGTTAGGCTAGTGAATCTTACAAGAAGAAGCCATATCCCTGTCATAATCAGAATCATATGACCCTATCTCCTCAGGAAATTCTTTACAGGGGATGCCCACCAGTAATGGCTTGTGGACACCAGGATTCATAGCCTTGCTATGGTAATAAAATCATCTTTAACAGTAATTATGTCTTGTGATAAACCATGCTTAATTTTTTGATTTATTGTTTGTAAGAGTCCTGTGAAAGAAGACCTAGTCAAGGGAAGGATATCTGACTGGTCTGATGGTCTCTTATGTTGGAGTGCTTCATTAAAACCAAATTACTATTATTCTCACCTTCCCGCAGATCTACCCAACTAAACTTCACTATTTCTGCCATGGATAGCACTCTCATCTCTCCTGACTCAACAACCAAACTATTAGGTATTACTATTGACAATAATCTCACCTTTGACACTCACATCAATAACACAATAAAATTAGTTAATAAAAAAATTGGATCCCTTTATAGAATAAAACCCTTCCTTTCACCTGAAGCAAGGACCACCTTAGCCAGATCACACCTGATTTCTACCCTTCTATATGCTTCCCCCATATATACTAATCTCTCCAAAAACAACCTCAATAAATTAGCAACATCTTTCCATAATATTGCTCGATTTGCCACAGGATCCCCTTACAAAACCCACCACTGTCTGAACCTAAAAAATCTTGGATGGCTTGAATTTCAGAACCTACTTACACTGCAACAACTCATAATAGCTCATAAGATCCTATACCAACCAACCAAAACACCTATACTCTCTGAGCCTCATCTCACCATACAATAACCTGAAACATTTACGCTCTTCCAACAAACTATGGATAAATATAACCAAACCCAATAATTCTGCAGGTGACTGTCTCTTTTCCAACTCAATTGGCAAAATATGGAATAAACTTCCCTCAGAAATCCTTTCTTTGTCCTCTCTTCCGCTTTTTAAAACACAGCTAAAAATTGATCTCAACAAACACTGGCTTTGCTCTTGCACTAACCCTGATTAACTCTTTCCACCTCCCTTACCTTTTTCTTCCACCAAACGTCCTATAATCTATGCCTCTCATTAACATGGATGCATTTCACTGTGTGTTGCAAAAAAAAAAAAAAGTGTATTTTTCAACTTTATATGATTAGTGTATTTTCTATGTATTTGAATATTTTCATGTACTACCTCTTTTCAATTGCCCTGTCTTAAGCATTAATGATGCTGTACCTATCTTTGTCTTGTTCTACTGTACTTAACTTTGTGGAGCTTTTCTCCCCGGGCCTCTACTGAAAATGGACATATATCCAGCTAGACTAGCCCGGTCAACAAATGTAAAATAAATAAATAAATAAAAATCTCCAGGATAGTCTTTCTCAGCCCTACCGAAAATGGTTCACCCATACCAGACACTGGAATAGCTGAAGAGGATGTGGCTGAACCCCAGTTCATGGTGGCCAAAAGGACTACAACAGACAAAGCTGAAAAGGTAAGTGAGTGAGTGGTCTGAGGAATAACCAATGGCCACTACAGGTTCTTCCACTATCAGGCGAAACACAGACTGAGCTCAAAGGCTTTTTGTTAAGTGCTTCTTTCTATGAACAGTGGGAGTGAAACCAGCAGTACCAAAGTATCCAAGCTGTAGCCAAGAAGAATATGCCAAAAGTGGTAATGGTTGCTAGAATGAGTCAGTCTGAAGGCAAGTTGTTACCTCATGTACACAAGCGACACCCTTACACTCACACTTATTATCCCAGTCACTTCACAAAGTAAAAGCACAAGAAGCACTCAGATTCCCTGTCAGCACTCCATTTAAAATGTTAAATACACTGACAGGAAAAGAAAGATGGCATGTAAGTTGTCATGACCTGAATAAAAGCACTGTGCTGAAAAACACATCCTTGCCAGTCATTAAGTAAAATTTCAGTTACTAAATACAAGTCCCCAGTTAGTTAAATAACACAAGCAGCTTATAAAAAAAGCAGTTCCTGACAGGGTACTTCACATATTGCTAAAAAAAAAACAAAACAAAAAAAAAAAAACACTGGATTTCTTAAAGGGAAAATACAGCTTTTAGACAGAAAATAAATTTAAATATTTTCTTAAAAGGGCAACAACTCCTGTATGAGGGGGGCTCACCATTGGGGACTTATCTGCCAGAAATGAAGTTCTAAGCCAATTGCTGCTCCTTTGAGGATCCAGAGATGCATCTCCTTGAGGCAGAAATAAAGTATTGAAGAAATCTTCATTCAGACTGCTAATTTCCCTACTTGGGGCCAACCAATAAGCAGACAGAGTGAAGGTGTGGGATGAGTCACAGCTTTGTGAAACTGGTCAATTGTCATTTCCTGGTCAGGAAAAAAACCCAAATAGTCTAAAGATTACCTCAGCAGTGAGAATGATGAACATTTGAGGACACAAATGAAGCAAGAGAGAGAAGTGTTGAAAAACATATGATATGATGCACAAGAAAACAAACTTTATATACAAAATATGCAATATCCACACAAGAATTTTATAGGTTGCTCAAGTTATGTTACAAAACTCTTACAGAATTGGTTGCATTTTGTTAACCACCGTCACTAAAACAGATTCAAACTGCTTCTTTGTGAAGATGCCCTTTTAATTTTTATTTTAATCAGCAAGAGAGGTTAGGGATTTTACTATGGTTAGAAGGTGTGTTCCACAAGGCAAGTCTGGAGAATGCATGATCTCCAGTAATAGGCTACACTCAGAGAACTGGCGTTTCTTGGGGAATAAGCTAGGATGGCCCTTAAGAATTTTGAAAATTAATACACCAAACAGGAAGGTTGATCTTTCTATCACTGGAAGCCAATTTAGGTTCTTTACAGCAGTACATCGGTAGATTTGAGTATCTGAGAGAAGTACGAAGCAACACATTTTGTTTTCTGTAAACTGCAGTCTTTCAGTGCTATGCAACGAGTGGAAAGACTGAAGTGGGATGCCATATTCCAGTTTGGGGAGAAATATTTTTGGCTAAGGCAATGTGAGACAGGAGGTGAGAGATTCTATAGCAGAACTTTAGTTAAGACAGAGCATTCTTGATGTTTTCTGTGTGAATAGAGGTGGTCAATGATTGGGCCAGGGTGATACCAAATTATTTACATCCAGTCACCTGTGGGATGCAATTATTGTGATTGTCTGTAATGATGATTTCAAGTAGGTTAGGTTATCTTCTGGGAGAGGAAAAAAGCAAAATGTTAGACTTCTTGTGCTTTATTAGGGGCTTACCGAAATGTGACCAATTGGAGACATGGAACAAGGACAGCTGAAGTTGAATTTTGTAAATTAGTTGGATTTCTGCTACCTTGAAGCAGAGGTTTACCATCTCTGTACAGTATGAGGTCTAATTTAAGAAGGTCTTCGGTAAGGTCATTTATGAATAAGGAAGAAAAACAGGGAGCCCAACATAGAGATATGGGGTACTCCAGTGTTCAGGTTTTTGTAAGAAAGGTGATTGCTGTTGTAGACTTGAAAAATTCTGTTATCACGATAACTCTGGAAACATTTGGTTCTATTTACCCAAAGTAAAATTTAGCTAGCTTGTTAATTAGTAAGTTGTGGTTAGCAGTTAGTTTCAAATTACCTAGTTATATCAATAAATATAATATCCTGTCAGAGACAAACCCATCATTAATGTTACTGCAAATGGTATCAGTGGCTGTGAGTAGCACTGTGGTTGTATATCAGCTTGCTGCTCACGTGTCTACAGAATCCCTGCAAATCAGTCCATGACCTTATGTTTCTTAGTCAACTACAACAAAAAAATAAACAGCAGTAACATCCAGCATGCCCCCTCACTCTTCCAGCAAAACAACCACCTACTGCCTTACACTGCTGTGTACTACTCTGATGTTAGACTGGGGTGAAAATAAAACAAATACCAGTGGTAATGTGTTGCTGCCATGGGTTCCCCTTCATATGATTGAATTTCTCTAAACTCGAAAGTCATAAACTCGAAACCAGAATCTCGAATTTACAGAAACTCGAACATATGAAAGGGACAAAAAAAAAGTAACACCGTTCAAATGTTTTCGCAAGGGGCCTTCACTCCCCTGCAACCACCACATGGGGGGCTGTGCCCCCCACACCCCCCTACTTAAATATACCTACTCCAAGACTGCACTATAGCGAAGGAAAGGGAAATCTCCCATTCCGCACTATACACGTAAGCACAAAACAGAAGATTTTCCATTCCTCCGCTATAGTGCGGTCACGGAAAATTCACATTTAAAATGCTAGGGTACAGAGGACCTGGCCCCCTGCAATAAGGCAAGTTAATTTTTAATTTTTTTAAACCTAAGGCTCCTATTCACAATTTCAAGTGAATGTAAGTTCGAGATTCTGGTCTCGAGATTATGAATTTCAAGCTTCCATCCATTCGATCTTGTGAAGGGGAACCGCTGCCATGTTATAATCAGTATGCCTCCTAACCACTGCCTCAGATCACTGCCTCAGAATAATATCTACCCTCGGTGTATCTGGCTGATGATTTGGATGAAAGTTAAAGTACAAACTACAATAGTAACAATGTGTTGCTCTTGTGTACATACTCTATCTCCACCAAGACAAGCTATGATCTTCTGTTTCTCAAAAAACATAAAGATGCCGAATGCCTCATCACTCCTCCCACAAAAGAAAGCCACCTACAGCTTATTCCTGTAACATTTCACTAGGATAAAAATGAAAGAGCAAATAACTTCAATAATATATTCTACCATACTACTGTCAGACTTACGATACACAACATGCTTCCTGACCCCCCCCACGCCAAAAGAAAGCCACCTTTTGTGTATCCTGCTGATGTTAAGGATTGCTAAAAGTTAAAGAATGAAGTGCTAAAGTACCTTGTTGAGTTTAGGAAACTACAATGCCCATACCTCTCTCAACTGTCTCTAATTCTGGCTAAAAAATGTGATTTGTTTATCCTAATCCCTCCTAAAACTGGTGATTATGGGAGGAAAAGAGATGGACTGCACTTGTTAGACTTATTTCAGAAAAAAAATATAAATTTACAATCTCTTATTCTGTCAACTTCTCAAGTTAACAATATTAATATTTCAAAATGTGTTCTTGATTTTCCCCAAATATTTCTGGATTTGTCCCTGATTCTGGAAGTAAAACAATAAGTAAAAAGGTCACAAACAAAAACCATTTGGTTAAAAACCAAAAAGAAAAATATAGCAATTGCTAGACTTTCCACTGCGTGATACCTTAAACTTCTTGTATTAGAGGCAACATTGGATATATGCAAATCACCCATTAAGGACATCAGGTTTTTCAGCTAAATGGCAATTCTGAATGTCCATGACTTTTTCTTTTAAGTTTATTTCTGGATAATTTCAGGCCAATAAAGCCAACCCAAACACTTTTTTTTTTTGGGGGGGGGGGGCTTTTCTGTTTGAGCTTGCAACTCAGATACCCTTCTTGCAGAAGTCAGGTCAATCAGTAAAATTATTTTCCATATTAAGAACCTCAAGTCAGCCAGATTACCAGATTCAAATGGAGCAAGTATTAGCTTCTCTAACACAAAATTAAGATCCCAAGGATGGGCCACTGGTTTTCTTAGAAGCCTCTTATGCAAAAATTCTTTCAAAAACATTTTGACATGAGTCTGCATTAAAAGAGGAGGATCCATGGGCAGACATCCTGAAATGGACAATAAATGAACCTTGACAGCAGAATAGAAAGGGCATATGAAAGTAACTCACACAAATATTGTAGTACAAGAAAACAAGTAGCCCTGAATATGTGCTGGTTATGTTGTTGGCACCAACTAGTAAACATTTTTCCATTTGCTAATATGATTTTCCAGTAGTAGGCATTCTTGCTTCCATTAGTACCTGCTATACATCCTCAATAATTAGGTGCCTAAAAGGAATTAAGACTCCATCATCCAGACAGCTTAAGTTGACTGATGTTGGGGTATATCAAACACCCCTGTTCTTGTGTGAGTAGATCCAATCTGTGAGGAAGCTTGTGGTAATTGCCCCTGGCCATTTCCAAAAGGAAAAAACACAGGTGCCTGGGCCAGAAGGGAGTCACCACAATGATCATGGGGGATTTCTTCAAAATCTTACGTACCACCCTAAATATTAATGGAAAGGGTGTAAAAGCATACAAGAACATTCTTGTCCAAGGAAAAGAAAAGGCACCTGTCTTCCATGCCTTCTGGCATGGATTCCTGGAACAGAACCTTGACAGTTGAGAGAAGACAAAGTGGTCTACTTGAACTCCCCACGGATGTATCAAATCTTGTAAGACCCTGATCTAGTTTCCAACTGGAAGAGTCAGCCCTGGTCCTGTGCAGCTTTGTCTGCCTCACAGTTTTGCTCTAACAGAATCTAAGACTGTAGAGTGACAAACTGTGATGCCACATCCCAAGCTAGCATGGCTACTCTAACCACGAAGAGGTCCCAGTGACCAAAGATGATTCAGAGCGCCGAGTGCCTTTGTCAGGGCAAGTATCTCCTTGATATTTATGTGCTTGCATCTGTCCTTGGTGTCCTACACCTTCTGCACTTTTATCACTCCTGAATCTGCTCCCCAAGCAAAGTCTGAAGCATCTGTGGTGATTGACTGCTTTGGCACAGGAAAGGAGGAGAGGAGATGGGAGACCTGGATTTAAAGACATCTGCTGTCCCCACCAAAACATTTCTTTTCTATCTCTTCTAACAAACCTCAGCACTGGGATTTGAAAAGATAAAGGGCGTTGATGCTGGGACCAAATAATTTTCAGATACCACTGTATCTTTCTCATGTGGAACTGTGCAAGAGGTATCATGAGAATCATAGACACCATGAGACCCAAAATCTTGTAGTATTCCCTCACAGTAACTGAAACCGGAGTAGAAAACCTTAGAAACAGCTCTAGATAAAGGATCTATTTTTTTTTTTCCTGTGGGAGAAAAGCTCTTTGAACTGAAGTGTCTAGTTGACATCACAGGAACAAAATCATGTTTGAAGGAGTCAACAAAGACTTTTCTTGGAATCCCAGCTTGTGTAAGATACTTCTCACTGATGACAGAGATTACTGACGCTTTGAAAAAGACTCTGCAAAGATAAACAAATTGTCTAAATATGGAAAAATGTGGATACCTTGTAGCCTGCAATGAGTTCTAACTGTAGCTAGACACTTTGTGAATACTCTTGGGTGCACTGGATATTCCAAAGGGTACGGCAGAGAACTGATAATGAGATCCAGACACACAAAACCTTGAGAAACATTAGAAGTTTAGATGATGTGATAAGCATCTTTAAATCTAGTGCTGCCAATAAATTTGAAAGAAGAAAAGGAGGTACAGGCTGTGAAGTGACATCATTTTGAATTTGGGTACTATCACAAACAAGTTTAGGAAAGAAAGATCCAGAACTGGTCCCAAATAATTTTCTCTCTCTGGCACTAGGAACATCCTTGAATAAAAAATATTCCCCACCTGGGAAGGAGGAACTGGTTGTATCACTCCTTGGAAGGGCATGTGATGAAGTACCAGTGGAGAAAAATGAGTCTGATCTGGAGAATGAGGAGCCCAACAGCCACAGAGGACACTGCTAACCCCCAGTCCATAGTGGCTGTAAGTGCTATGCCAGAAGGATGTAGGGTAAAAGATGAGTGGTCTAATGTACAACAAATGGCCACTGCACAGTCATCCACCTGTGGCTGAGGCAAATTGCTAGCCTGCTGTGGTGGCAAATACTGTTTGCTTAATTTTTTTCTTTTTGTGGTTGGAAGGAGGAAAGGCTGTGGCACAGGTTGTCTGTTCCATAGTCAAGCCAAAAATGATTGGTCTTTCACATGAAGGACAAGCAGAATTGCTGGTAAACACTACCAGGCCACAAAAGTTACATTTCTGACAAATAAACAGAAAAAAGTATTTTAAAACACTATGCCAGTCTTATCACACTAAAATAATTTCTCCACAGAAAATTTTTTTTCAGTTACTTTACATCACTTTTAAACAGACAGAAAAAACAAGAGCTCCATTTAAAATCAGTCTGGAGACAGTGCATTAAAATCCAACACTCCTACCTTTAAATAACTTTCCTGAAGAAGAAAGTAATAAGACAGCAACAAAATGAAAAAGGGAAGGCTTTTCCCCAAAGAGAACTCATCTGACCGGCAAAAGAGAGCACATGCCAACTGTTGAGCCTTGAAAGCCTCAAAGAATTGGCAGCAGTAAAGTTTTGAAGGGCTTTGTATCTAAACTTGCCTTTTAATCAGCTCAGCTCGAGCTGCCTGACAGTTTAGGCGCATGGAATGTGCCATGGAGCTTTTGAAGCTACCCACTGTTGTATCCTTGTCAGGATATAATCCATATAGCCAAGGCTACAGCAGCAGTGACCAATATGGTGAATACCTATTAATTACCTGTCTGGTTCTTTCCATAAGTTGGGTTTAGCTAGCACTGAGTGGCAACAAGCTGACAATGGAGAACATGAAAAGGCCCCTTAGAAAAAAAAATGCTTACAAAAAAACTATACAAGACGACACATTCTCCATCCCCCAAGTTTGTTTTCTGTTTTGCCACTCCTTTTCTAACTAAATGCATGCTATAATGTATAAAAGTGTATGCTTGCTGATGTCAGTAAGGGCAATACAGGATTGTACTGTTACTTTACCTAGTTTTGTTTAGTCTGAGGAAAATACAAAGAAAAATATTTTTATTTTACAGAATTTGCTTCCATTTTACATCTCCAATTTCATTATAATTTTTAAGATCAAAAGTTAGTATATTTTTTAGATTTTTCTTTCACTTTTTATTTAAAAAGACAATTTATTGCAGTGTTGATTTGAAGCGACATCTCCACTTCGTCACACACAGGTCTGATTCCGGGTCAGTTACTTAAAGAGGTTATACAGTCCCATCTACAGAGGCAATGCAGCATAAACTGTGTGATGTAGGTAGGACAGTACAAGACTGAACACGACAACTTTCTCTGTATAACATGGGATGTCTATATATCAGTTCCTAGCTAGACTGCTAAGACAGGCTTGACCTCATGAGGTCACATTTACTTGGCATTTATTACTGTAACTATGCTACTTAAACTGACATCTGCTTTAATTTTTCTAAAATGTTTAGCATTTTTGTTGTAGGGGCAAGAATCCACCCAATTCATAAAAGTTACGGCACAGTTAGAGTTTATGAAATCATTGCTCCTTTAGTTACTGATGCTTCCCAAAAGTTCTTGTCTTAATATCTGAAATGTTCTCAGAAAAGATCCTCTTGTAGTTCAGACAGAGTTAACCTCTCCTGGTACCATATTTAAATATGAGTGGAAATTCTTTGCTATCATAAATGTTCCCAGCACACCTGAAACAACTCCATTTCACATTGCTTAACTTTCTGCTTGCTTATCTTCATATTTTGTAATATAATGATGAAGATGAACTCTTCAAGGATTCAGGATCTCATTAAAAGGCCACAGCAAATGAAATGCAATATGGAGGTAAGAGTAGCCCTGCCATGGCCAACAACTGCATAACAGTATTAGACCTCTGAATGTAGTACCTATAACAAAACTCCAAATCCTTACATACTATAAGCCCTTCCCTCCCTACACTCTGGTTACTGTCATACTGACTACTACTGTATATCATATCACACATACATGGACTTATTTATTAGCCATGAATTCAAAAGTTAGTAGCATACAAGTTTTTGATGTCAGCATTTATGCAGCTGCACTACTTGTGTACCTAACTTATAAATAGCAAACAGGCTCTGCAAGTTTCAAAAACGTTATTAAATTTCCAGTCAGAATATGAAGGCTCTCCTACACCAACATGCACACAAACTGTTAAATGAACAAAAGCTTTTTAGTAAAGACTACACATTCCCCTCCTAAAATGACTTCAATAATGCAACTTTTTCTTATTTAGGCAGTTGTGAAAGTTAAAAATTTAAGAAACCCTTGCCTTCTTGAAGCATAAATGGCTGCGACAAGGGTGGGATCACCCAAAATGTGTCATCATCCAATGAACGAAGTGACATTACTGGGACAATGGCTGAGTGTCCATAATCAACGAAGAGGACAACAGCATGGACTCCTATCACCTCCAGAATCCAGCATCTGTGGAAAAATTAAAACAAGTGAAACATTATTCTACAAGACAAAGAACAGTACCATAATAATCGTACACTGTACACATAGCATCTCAAAAACACAAATGTCTGTTACAGAATCAAACCAATCCATCTTATCCCATTTCTGTGGCTTGCATCCTTAACACCGCCTAAGTGTTGACAACATGTCACCAAGGCTCAGCTCTCCCAGCTCGGTAACTTGCGTCTTATCCAAGAATAGCTACTTAAATCCCAAGCAGGAATGTAACTAATTTGCACATTATCACATTCCATTAAGATTCAAATTGGTTAAATGCTTCATTGCATTATGCTCTGCAACACAGCAATAAATCTACTATACATACATACAAAGTAGCTACACTGCAACATTTAAACAGCAGCAAAACCATTTGAAATCTCACTCAACATTTAAAGACTCAGTGCAAATATGAAAATTATGCAGGCATATGTATTCATTGCCATAGATGCCTCTGGTAGTTATCTTCCATTCTGAGTAAATTAATTTATGCATATTCAGTATTCTAACTGATGTATGTAAACAATAACAAAATGGAAAATGACCTTTTTTTTCCAGTGAGACACATCCAGACATAGGGATTAAACATATGTCAACTCCTGTAGCTTGAAAAATAGTTTACTGCATTAAAACAGCTACTTAAAAGCTCAACTACCGAGCAAATGACAAATTTACTAAGGATACCAACTCTTAAAAAGTTGAAATACAACTCAAAACCCACTCAGCCATAACATTCTACAGGACATAAACAACCTAGATGTACTTCTGACACAAGGTCTGGCAGATAATTAGCCTAAAGGTTACATTAAAAGAAGTGGAAATGTATCAAAAGGCATCTTGCTCGTCTATACTAGCTAAAAGAACGGCAAAGATGCTGCCATAACAGAAATGGATCAATGTGGTTTTGTGGAGTGGATGCACACATTTGATATTAATAAACGATGATCCAGAGGGAAGTAGAATGCAAGAAAATACTGCTGCTGTTGGTGGGTCTTGATACACAGAAAGCATCCAAAGCTGGGGTTTTTATGAATAGGTTGTTGGAAGAATATGCATTCCCTGACACAATAACAAAGTTATTCAGCAGGCTATATGAAGATCGGTGGCAAGAATTAAAATGGGAGGGTTACTCTCTGATAAGTTGCATCTGAGCACCAGAACCAGGGAGAGGTATCCTCTTTCCCATTTGCTATTTGCTTAATCTCAGTGAAGTAGAACATTCGGACACAGTTTCAAGTTTCTTGGGGGATATAAAATTAACAAAGACAAAACAAGGCTATGGCCATAAATTATGTACCCACACATTAATTGGTTGAACAATAATATATACGAATCCTCCACTTCTTCACCAAAGAAACATGTAGAATACAAAAGGAGAACACCAACTGCTGCAATACTAATTTTTTATTCTGGTACCTCGGCCTTCGCCTTCTCCTGAAACTATGGTAACAAATCAACAATAATATGGTGCATTAATTGTTCAATTAAAGATTTGTATAAAAATGGGTGGAGCACTTAGTAAAAATGTATTCCAGGAGAAGGCGAAGGCCGAGGTACCAGAATAAAAAATTTGTATTGCAGCAGTTGGTGTTCTCCTTTTGGTTGAACAATACCCATATTTACTGGGACAATCATTTAGGGTTATGGCAGCAAAGAATATGTGGGAAGAGACTACACAAAAGATAAAAAAAAAACTGAGAAACTGGAAGCTCTTGCTTATGGATATAGTAATATACAAACAGTGAAAATGCTTTTATTCCCCTTTAGTTTTATACACAGGTCAGGCATACATTTATCAACCAGAGGAGAAGTTGTGGATGATAATAGAGAGTTGAAGGAATTTAGCTGGGATGGGAAGAGGGCAATATTTTAGCGGGACAAGTTGATCCTTCAAATAGAACAAAGTGGTTTAGGACTGCCTGATTTGAAGGGATATTTTACAGCTGCACAATTAACGCTCATATACATAACACAAAGTCATAATCCAAAGTTGAAGGGGATGATGAAGCAATGGGGAAATTTGAAAGGAGAGAGTGGGATTTCTGGATGCAGATCCTTAAGGAGAATAATGAGAGCAATACAGAATATATTAACAGCCATGCAAATTATATTCATAAACCGGGTGAAAGTATTCGAAAAACTAAGTCAACACGAAAATGGAGAAAGTAGATTTGGCCAAAAGAAATGACTGCAAGTAGGGGTACAGAAAATTGGCTAGAGGGGCTGGAATTTACTGGAGAAATCTGGCAAAGGAACCAAGGTATTGGGAACAAATAACTAGAGATGGAAAAGTAATAGAATTTTTGACAGCAGGCTAGAGACTGCCTTCCCTACTAGGTATTGATAGAGTTACAGGCAAAGAAAAAGGGATAGGGGAATACTAACTGAAAGACCTGCTCTAGTAGAGTTTTTAGTTGATTCCAGAGCAGAAGCTGCTGTTAAAAATGCAGTAATTAGCAGGGCATGTAAAATACTGCATGATAACAATAAATCAGAGGAGGTGATATTGGGAAGACGGACTGGATAAGCAATTTAACAGGGAAAATGGCAGGGCATATGTATGGCTCCAAAGCATGCAACAAAATCCAAAAGTTTTAGGATTTTTGCTTGGAACTGTATGCATAGGTGTTTTTATACCCCAAGCAGCCTTCAAAGAATTTTTCCTCGAGTAGGCAGCAATTGCTGGATGTGGTGATGGGGAAGAAAGAGGTAACTGGGAATAAGAAGTTATGTACTCACCATAACGTTCCATCTGAGTAGGTAAACTTCATTTGTCAGCAACCTATGGGGTCATCGGATCCGAGCCGGCAGCTTCCAACAGCTAAGATCCGAGCTCCAAGCTCCTCCCCCTTACCCATAATCCCCTGCTATCCCTTCCTGACTTCAGATCGAGTTTGCTTACACATAGACCATACGATACCAAGAACCACCTCTATACTCTAACCTAGAGACAATCCGCCATGAAAGCAAGAGTCCTTTGAACATCCATAAAGGTTAGGGGGACGGAGGGAGGGACGGTTGCTGACAAATTAAGTTTACCTACTCGGATGGAATGTTATGGTGAGTACATAACTTCTTAATCTGAAGTAGTTAACTTCATTTGTCCATCAACCTATGGGACAGAGTCCCCAGCTACCTGATTCTTGGGTGGTCCTCATGGAAGGATGTTCTGGAGCACTGCAGAGCCAAAGTATGCTCTCCCTCTGGAAACTATATCCAATTTGTAATAGTTTATAAATGTATGAGATGAAGCCCAAGCGGCTGCTGAACAAATGTCATCCAACGACACCCTAGATCGAAAAGCAGCAGAGGTAGAAATCGACCGAGTAGAACGGGCATGGACTCCTTGAGGTGCAGGCTGGCTAGAACTCTCATATGCCAAAAGAATACATTGGGAAATCCATCTGGACAATGTGACTTTTGTTACAGGTTTTCCCAAAGACAATTTAGCAAAGGATACAAAAAGCTGGTCTGATTTCCTGTGATCAGCTGTCCTGTGCAAATAGAATCTTAGTTGCCTATGCACATCTAGAGAGTGCAACTTGTATTCACCTTTGTTCTGATAATTTGGAAAGAAGACTGGTAAATTAATAAATTGGTTGATATTAGACTCCGAAGCAATTTTGGGCAGAAAAGAGGGGTTGGTCCTGAGTGAGACTCTATCTTTGTGAAAAATCAAATACAGTGGGGCTTGGCGCAAAGGGCTTGAAGCTCCGAGACCCTTCTGGCCGAAGTTATGGCAACAAGAAAAACTGTCTTGCAAGATAAGTATTTCAGATCCACCGAAGTTGCAGTCTCAAAGGGAGGAGCTGTTAGAGCCTGAAGTACAAGAGTTAAATCCCAAGGAGGGACTGCATCTTTAACCGGAGGTCTTAGTAGGAAAGTGCCTTTTAGGAAGGTCTTACATAGTTTGGACGAAATCAAAGGGCCGAGAACACTGCCAACATGATAATGAGAGATTGCAGCCAACTGGACTTTGCCCGTAGAAGAGCTAGCACCTTGGCCGAATAATCCTGACAGAAAATCTAGTACTGCTGGCAACGGAGCTGTAAAGGGATCCAAGTTGTGATGCTCCACCCAAATAGAAAAACGCTTCCATTTACTATTATAAATTCTTCTAGTAGATGGCTTGTGAGCGGCTACTAGAATAGCCTTGACAGAGGACGAGATACCGGGAGTCCTAGCTATCACTGGAACTGGATCAATCCAAGCTGTGAGCTTGAGGTTGTCCAGATTCGGGGTTGACAGGCCTGATGGGTGAGAGATCAGATCCGGGATGGGATCTAGAATCCATGGGGGATTCACTAGATGAGACCATAGATATGGGAACCAAGCTTGACAAGGCCAGAATGGGGCAATGAAGATTATTCTGCTCCCCAACCGTCTGGCTTTCTGTAAAAAAACTTTAGCATCAGGGGCAGAGGAGGGTAAGCATAAAGTAGACCGGGTGGCCAAACATGCACCAGAGCGTCTCTGGGGGATTTCCCGGGTGGGGGGATTAGAGCGAAGTAGTCGCTTCACTTTGCGTTCGAAGGAGAGGCGAAAAGATCGCAACAAGGTTGACCTCATTTGGAGAAAATCTGCTTCGCTACTCTGGGATTCAGAGACCACTTGTACGGTGAGAGGATGGTTCGACTCAGTCTGTCTGCCAAAATGTTGGACCATCCCAGAATGTGCGTCGCTATGAGAAAGCGGTTGGTGGACATCGCCCATTCCCACACTCGCATGGCCTCCCGACAAAGTGGATAGGACCTGGTTCCCCCTTGTTTGTTGATATACCAGACGACAGACATGTTGTCTGTCTGGATCGCAATTGTCCCCAAGGGAAGAAGGCTCTGAAGTGCTTGCAATGCCAAAAGCACCGCTCTCATCTTTAGGACATTGATATGCAATGAGGTCTCTGAATGGTTCCATGTGCCTTGGACGGTCCTGCCCAAGCAGTGCCCCCCCCCCCACCAGAGGCGAGAAGCATCCATGGTCACCGTGGCTAGAGGAGGGGACAGAGAAGGGGTGCCCCTTCTGGAGGTCCGGGGACTGAAGCCACCATAAGAGGGCTTTCCTGCACACCCTGCTGAGAGGAATGGGGAAGCTCAGGGGATGTCGCAGGAAGGACCACTGGACTTGCAAAGTCCACTGAAGAATTCTCATGTTTAAGCGAGCCATGGGTAGTAGGTTGATGGTTGCCGCCATCGAGCCTAAAGCCCTCAGGACCAATTCCGCAGGGGGAGCTGGGGATTGTAGAAAAGCCAGTACATGGAGTTTCAGAGTTCGTAGCCAGTCCGGAGTCAAGAAGGCTAGAAGCTGGTTTGTGTTCAATCTGGGTCCGATGAAATCTAGGATTTGAGTTGGGAGAAGGGAAGATTTCCCGATGTTGATCGTGATCCCCAGCTGGGGAGCTAGATGGAGAAAGTAATCCCTGGCAGTGCATAGTAGATGCCTGGTGGGGGTGGTCAGGAGCCAGTCGTCCAGGTACGGAAAGACCTGAATTCCCTGGAGTCTCAGGTGGGCCGCTACAATAGTTAACATTTTGGTGAACACCCTGGGGGCTGTGGAGAGACCAAAGGGAAGGACCCTGAATTGGTAATGGCTGGCTCCCAGCCGGAAGCGGAGAAACCTCCTGGATCGTCTGTCCATCAAAATGTGGTAGTACGCATCCTTGAGGTCTATGGAGCACATCCAGTCTTTCTCCTGCAGAAGGGGGAGAATGGATTGAAGGGTGACCATCCGGAACTTTTCTTTGGCTACTGACAGGTTTAGAAAGGACAGGTCGAGGATTGGTCTTGGGTCCCAGTCCTTTTTTTTGGCACCAAGAAGAACCTGGAGTAAAAGCCTGATCCGGACTGGTCTGGGGGGACGTGCTGGATTGCTCTTTTTTCTAGCAGCCAGAGTATTTCCTTGGCTGCTGCCTCCCTTTGATTGGGTGGACATCGGGGAGGCTTCAAGAACTGAGAGGGGGATTGAGAAAGGGGATCTTGTAGCCTCTGGATATGATCTGAAGCACCCAGCGATCTGTTGTAATGGACTCCCAAGCTGCCAGGTGCTTCGATAAACGCCCCCCCCGACTGCCTCCAGAGTGGAGCAGTCGGGTAACCCTTCAGGGTTGCTGCGTGGGCCGATCAGAGAAAGGTTCTCTGTACCCAGAGTTCTTTGGGCCCCCTCTGCCTCTAGGGCGGAGTCCACCCTGTCCTCCTCTGCCTCTGAAGGACGAGGGGTCCGGAGCGAAATGGGGCTGTTGAGACTTCCGGAACCATATCTTCTTCTGTCCCTTTTGATTCCTGGAGAAGGACCTCTGGGGAGCAGAGAAGCGGACTCTGACGGCAGACAACATGTTCCCGTCTTTCTGGACCAGTGTGTTGCGTACAGTCTTGCCAAAAAGGGCAGAACCATCAAACGGGGCATTTGCGAACGACGCCTTAAAGGGTTCCGCGAAATCACAATGACGGAGCCACGCCTGTCGCCATAGGACGACACCCGCTCCACTAGCTCTAGTGGCTCCTTCCGTGGCATGGGATAGTAACCACATAGATGTATTGGAGATACATTTGAGAGTGGCCATTCGGGTAGAGTACACTTTCTTGTCCTCCGCCGACATGGACTCTGGGGGCGACCCAGCGTATTCTTTGATAAGATCCCGCTGGAGCCATATCATGTGTGCCATATAATTCAGCGACCTCACAGAAAAGGTGGCTGAAGCGAACACCCCACTTCCCAGACAGTCCATCGTCCGAGACTCCTTGTCTGGAGGATGGACCGAGGAACACTCCTTGGCCAGTTCCCTTTTGGTGGAGGCCGCCACCAACATGGCATCTACTGGGGCTCCCTTGCTCCAACACGACTTATCCGAAGGGGGGCTGAGAATTTTGTCCGGCCTCTTTGGAATGGGCTCCACAGTGTCTGGTTCCTTCCATGCCCTGGTAGTAATCAGGTCTACCAGGGGATCGGCGGGAGGGGACATCCAAGAGGTAGACGGGCCTGCTTCAAACACCTCCAGGAACACACACTCGTCAGAGGAAGGTTTTGGGGCAGACCACCCCCCTCTGATCCGAAGCATCTTCATGATGTCTCCGAAGGAGACGTCTTCGGGGGGTGACCTTGGGGAAACTTCCCCTTCCTCCAAGTCTATGTCCTCTGTCAAGGACTCAGGGGAGTCCAAGTGCCTCCTCTTGCACTTGCGTTTGTGAGGGACCTCCTCGGGGGGGCTGTCCGAAGAGGCCTCACCAACTACATCCTGTTCCAGCAAGGGAACTATCTGGGATGTCTGTGCAGGCTGTCCCTGGGGCCAGGTGATGGAAGGCGGACCCATCTGAGAGGGAGTGCAGGGTGGAGCCGTAGCTGAAGTCGGGGGCCTGGAATCCCTTGACAAAACCCTCTCCATGACATTGAACGCAGAAGGAGAACTGCTCTCCCTAGGATCCGAGAGCAGACCCTCCCTCGGATCAGACATGCAGATAGGAGCCGGCGCTGACGCGGTCGGATCCGAAGGGCCAGTATGCTCCGACTGAGACGGTGCCAAAGCCATACTGACAACTCCGGATCGAAGCTCAGCTCTCGGCTCCGAGAGCTCGGATCTGAAGAAAAGGGACCCAACAGACTCGAAGGTGCCATCGGCGCCGAAGTACCCGATACTAACGGTGCCGACAGTCCCCTGGCTTTGACGCTACCCGGCTCTGAAGGCTCCGAACCCCGAGAGTGGGTCAGAGAAGGAGCGATCGGGACGAAAAAGGGGGTCGAGCTCCCCCCCAGAGGGGGGGGAGGCAGGAGCACTCCCATCTGCAGCTGGGCCTGGAGGAACCTTCGCATCATCCGGTCCAAGTCTGCATCGGACAAACTCCGGGTAGACCTTGATGAGGCCACCAAGGCAGGCCGGAAGTGCCGCCTCAATGACCTCAAAGGCGACCGGGTCTCCTCCTCCGGCCCCGGCGAAAAGCGGGGTGAACGGAGCTGGGAAGGAGAAGACTTGGAGGCCCTGGGAGAAGAAAAGTACAGTTTTGTACCTACCATAAATGTAGATGTTCGAAGATCCACATTGCTGCAGTCCTTACACTTGGGTAGTCCGCTGTCCTCGGTCGGCCCGAATATCAAAGTATAAGGCTGACGTCGGTCAAGGCGCATTTGACTGACATCAGGACGTCAGGGTACAAATGCGCATGACCGACGTCATATCCTCAGTCTTTTCTTGCCTCAGATGTCAGAAGACCCTAAAAATAAAGGTCAAAACCAAAAGACAGCAAACAAACAACCACCCGTGCATTAATTATATGTACAATATATACAATATACACAATATATACAACCCAACCCACACAACCACCTCTAACTACAGAGGGGAAGGAGGGAGGGTAAATTGGACTGCAGCAATGTGGATCTTCGAACATCTACATTTATGGTAGGTACAAAACTGTACTATGTTCTTCATCTCACATTGCTGCAGTCCTTACACTTGGGTAGAATCCCAAAGCAGAGGTAAGGGAGGATGGCCAAACTATAAGGAAGCAGGAGCTGCCAAAATGCCCTGCAAAACAGCAGTGGCAAAACCAGCCCTGGATTTAGAGTAAAGTGGTAGGTGATAATGCCTAGAGAAAGTATGCACTGAACTCCAAGTAGCTGCCTCCAAAATATCCTTGGTTGCCACCCCCCTCAAAAAGCTGTCAGTGGCAGTAGCCCTAGTGGAATGAGGCCTAATCCCAGCTGGAATCTCCTTGCCATGATGGGAATAACAGAAGGCAATGCAAAACCCAATCCACTTAGAAATAGTTTGTTTTGACACAGGCTTGCCCTGAGAACTCAAAGCAAAAGAAACAAATAACTGCTGAGACTGCCTGAACCCTTTAGTTCTGTCCAAATAATATCGCAACTGCCTGTGTACATCTAAAGTGTGCAAAATCTTTTCCCCTTTATTTTGGGGATTTGCATAAAAAGTAGGCAAATGAATAGTTTGGTTTAAAGCCACACTAGAAACCACTTTAGGCATAAAGGAAGGATTAGTGCGTAAAGATACCCTATCCTTATGGAAAATTAAGAAAGGCTCAACCGCCATAAGGGCCTGTAATTCAGATACCCTTCTTGCAGAGGTAATGGCCAACAAAAAAGCAGTCTTCCATGATAAATATTTCAACTCAGTAGTAGCTGCAGGCTCAAAAGGTTGTAGAGTGAGTTTCTCCAACACAAAATTGAGATCCCAAGCAGGAGTAGGAGCTCTCGTGGGGTCTCATATTCTTTGCCCCTCTAAGAAATTGCTTGAACAAAGGATGAGAAAACAATGGTGGGTCACAGTCATAGTGAGCTGAAATTGCTGCAGCATGAACCTTAATAGAAGAGAAGGACAAACCTTTGTCCAGTAACTCAGTAAGATATTGAAGAGCCACACTTAAATTAGGCTCAGAAACATCAAAATCCTTTGCTGCACTCCAAAATAAAAATCTCTTCCATTTATCTGCATACACTTTCCTTGTACTAGGCCTTCTAGCTTCCAAAATCACATTCAAAACTTGTTGTGGAAGTTGAGACCCTCTATGGTTCAAAACAGAATATGCCAGGCTGTTAGGTGAAGAGAGTGAAGTTTGACATTGAGCAAATGACTGTCCTCCTGGGACAACAGGTGTGGAATCGAAGGCAAAGGCCATGGAGGCTTCCGTACCAGACTTCTCAGTAATGGGTACCAATGCTGTCGAGGCCAATCTGGAGCTATTAAAATCATCCTTGGCTTGTCCTGTCTGACCTTTAGAAGTACCTTTGGGAGGAGAGGCAGAGGTGGAAAGGCATACACATGAAGATTGCTCCAATTGAAAGAAAGAGCATCCACTTTCCAAGCTGTGGGATGAAACCTTTTCGTGCAAAACTTTGGCAGCTGATGGTTTAGTGGAGAAGCGAACAGATCTATGTCTGGAGTTCCCCATGACACTGTCAATTTCTGAAATAAATGAGGATCCAATTTCCACTCGTGGGGATCCATAATTCGTCTGCTCAACACATCTGCTAAGGAGTTCTGTGCTCCCGGCAGAAACCTTGCCTGAAGATTGAGCTGTAAACTGAGAGCAGTCTCCCACAAAATCATTGCTTGCCTGCATAGAGGATAAGAATGTGTTCCCCCTTGCTTGTTGATGTACCACATGACAGTTGTGTTGTCTGTTAGAATCAACACCTGCCCTGGAAAGTAAATCCTTGAAAGCTATTAATGCAAACTGGACTGCTAACATCTCCTTCAGGTTGATATGTAGATGTTGTAGTCTGGCAGGCCACTTGTCTTGTATCCACTTTCCATTTAGATGAGCTCCCCAAGCTTTGTCTGAGGCATCTGTCGTTAAAATCTGACTCGCCTCTGGCCGGGTCACAGAGAGTCCCTTGTTTAGGTGACATTCCTGAGCCCACCACAAAAATTCCTTTTGAATGCAAAGTATTATTTGAATGACAGTGTCCAGATCCTGGCAGTGCTGTGTCCATACATTTTTGAGATACCATTGCAGCTTCCTCATATGCAGTTTGGCATTGGGAAGCACCAGAATACAAGATGCCATGAACCCTAAGGCTTGAAGGACTGTCCTTGCAGTCAGCCCGGACTGATGAGAAAGTTGATCGAAGTAAAGGGAAAGATTCTTTTGTTTGTCCGGGGTCAAAAAGGCCATCTGGGATGCTGTATTCAGTCTTACACCCAGAAAGCACATGTCCTGAGAGGGTACTAGACTGGACTTTATTTCGTTCACAGAATACCCCAGGCATCTTAGCACTGCTATCACATATTCCAAATGATGAAGAAGCTCTTCCCTTCCTTGAGCCAGAATCAGGCAATCGTCCAAATAAGGATAGATCTGTATTCCTTTTAGCCTGAAGAAAGCTATCACTGGAGCCAGAACTTTGGTGAACACTCTGGGCGCAGTAGATAAGCCAAAGGGCAATGCAGAGAACTGATAGTGAGAAGTCCCAGCTCGAAAACGCAGATACTTCCTGCAACTTAGTCTGATAGGAACATGAAGGTAAGTCTCCTTGAGATCCAAAGTTACCATCCAATGATCCTTGCCCAGCAGAGGTAAAAGCTGTTGTAACGTCAACATTTTGAACTTGGGAATGTCCAGATAAGTGTTGAGGATAGATAAATCCAAAATTGGTCTCCACGTGTTCCCCTTTTTTGGTACTAGGAACAGACGAGAATAAAATCCTAGGCCCACTTCTGGCATAGGGACCGGCTGTATGGCCCCTAGTTGAAGTAACAGACAAATTTGCTTGTGAGCCTCTATTCTTTGTTGAGGAGGAACGTCTGGCATGCCTCAAAGGAGGCAAAGTATGGAAATAAAACCTGTAACCTTGGTGTATGATATCCAATACCCATCTGTCTTGGGTAATTAAACTCCAATTTTCTTTGAAAAGTGCCAACCTTCCTCCCAAAGGTGCTGCCAGACGAGAAGGCTCTGGCAGCTGAAAAGGTAGGTCATTGGGTCTGTTTACGAAAGGACTGACCCCTGCCCTCACCTGAAGACTGTGCAGGAGAACTCCCTGTTCTAGGCCTGAAAGAGCCCTGAGCTCTGCCCCTACCACGTCTAGATCTACCCCTAGACTGGGAATCATAAGAAGGATACGTCCACCCTTTAGAAGGCCAATTTCTACTAAACTTTGGAGGCTGAACCTGCAAAAAATCTTTAACAGTCTGCATAGACTTAGCCTTGTCTTCCATTTTCTTTAAAACTGCCTCAACAGGAGAACCAAACAACACATCAGATTGTAAAGGAGCATCTAAAATCCTAGTTTTAACATGGTCAGATAAATTTTGATCCCTCAGCCAGGCGTGCCTGCGAAGAACTGACCCAGTGGCAGCCACCCTAGACGAGGCCTGTACAGCATCAAAACCACATTGCAAAGAATGCTTACCCACCTGTTCAGAAACATGTACTAAATCTTGTAACTCTTTACAATCAATACCTTCCGCCAGAGCATCAACCTTAGACTTCAATTGTGAAAGGAGATAGTTTTGGTATTTCAACATGTGAAACTGGCAATTCAAAGCCCTCATAGCTAGAGTGGAAGAAGTATAAACTTTCTTTCCCCATCTATCCAAGGCCCTGGCCTCTTTATCTGCAGGAACCGGATTCTTGACAACAGAAGCCTCAACACCTTTAGGCCCCTGGCTAACAGTTTCTGGGTCTGCCCTAGGACTCTTAAAAGATACTTATGAGCTTCAGGCACCCTGTAATACCTATCCGGTTTAACAGGAGCAGGAGGCAAAGAATCAGGATTAAGAGAAGCCTCTGTAAAACATCTTCCACTACATCCAAAACAGGAGGTATAGCCAAAGGCCTATGCTGGGGTAAAACAAAAATTCCCTAAGCCTTTTCCTGGAATCAGAGAAGTCCTGACCTTCCCACTTAAAATGCTCCCTCATGGAATGAAGAGTTTCTGAAAAGAAAAATCCTCAGGAGGAGAAGCAGAAGGAGTAGAATCATCCACATCAGAATCAGAATAAGGAGAGTACTCCTGCAAGTCTTCAGCCGAAGACTCTGAAACATCAAGCCTGCTCAAAACTCCCTAGCTCAGGCTCCACCCTAGGTCTCTTATCAGGAGGGGCAAAGAACCCTAATCAAAGTAATCAAATCTTCTGCCATTTTAAGCATATGCTTCTTGGGCACAGTTCCAGAAGAACTAGGGGTGACACCAACTGAAGCTAAACCTGGCCTGCCTCTAGGAGAAGCCTTGGAAACAGAAGGAGAGGGCCTAACCACCCTAGGCAGGGAGGGGAGTATAGTAACCTGAGAAGCCCCCTCACCCTGACCTGCCTCCTGAGAGGCCACATCCTGCAATAACAAAGTCTCTCCCTGGGAACCCAAAGAAACCTCCGGTGGAACCACCGGCTCCACCGACACCTCCAAAGAACCGGCGTCCGGTACGGACGGTTCTTCTAGCCTAGGCTTAACTGCTTTGTCCTTGCGCTTCTTCGAAGAAGCGGGCGTCGGAGCATCCGACGGCATTTTATAATTGCACCGCTTCCCGAAGACTAACCTGGCACAATCTAATCTCCTCTTTATAGTGCGCTTATTGAATCTAGCACAAGAGCGACACCCAACAACGTCGTGCTCAGGCCCTAAACAAGGAATACACAAAGTATGATAGTCTCTATGCGGTATCTGTTTCCCACAAGAAATACAATTATTCACTTTTTCTGACATCCGGTAAACCACTGAGGCAAGAACAAACTAAAATATTCGCCAACGGGGTACTTAGCCAACTTTGACTCGGTCTGAAACTCCGAAATCGAAAAATTTCAGAACGCCAACCGGCACTTGCAATACTGCTTCTGCATCAGACCATGCGGCAAAAAAGACTGAGGATATGACGTCGGTCATGCGCATTTGTACCCTGACGTCCTGATGTCAGTCAAATGCGCCTTGACCGACGTCAGCCTTATACTTTGATATTCGGGCCGACCGAGGACAGCGGACTACCCAAGTGTAAGGACTGCAGCAATGTGAGATGAAGAACATCCCATTTGGCTGGCGGGGCCGATGCAGAAGCTTCGGCCCGCCGCTTATGCTTTTCCCGGCGTTTCTCCTTTCTAGCTTCCCTCTCCTCCTGGCCCAAGGTGGGAGGTTGAGTCCCGGCCAGGGGAAGGGGAATAGTAGGTGCCACGGAGGGACTAGAGGACAAAGCTGGGTCCGGGGGCAGAAGTCCCGCCAGAATCAGCTTCAACCTCCGGTCCTTGAGGGCCCTGGGGTTGAATGCTGTGCAAATAGTGCAGCAGGTGGAAAGATGTTCAACCCCAAGGCATAAAATGCACAGAGTGTGGCCATCCGCTGGGGAGAGCTTATGGCCACACTCGGTACACTTTGAAAAGAATGTTTTGGGTGCCTCCGCCATACCTACAAAACAACAACACACCCGCTAGGCCCCAAAACCACACACCCTAACGTGCACACGAGGGGGAGGGAATAACACTAAAAAAAGATAACTAAACACCAGGTAAGAAAAACGTTAAAGCTACAGGGGAACTAAATTAATCACACACGCACAAAAAATCTGTTTAAACTAAGAAAAAGGAGATTTTTTTTTTTTCACAAATTCGACAACCTGAAGCTGCTGAGAGAACCACGGCAAACTAGATCTGAGATCAGGAAGGGATAGCAGGAGATTAAGGGTAAGGGGGAGGAACTTGCATCTTAGCTGTTGGAAGCTGCCGGCTCGGATCCGATGACCTCATAGGTTGATGGACAAATGAAGTTAACTACTTCAGATTATATATTTTGGGAGTGTAATAAGTTGACAAAGTACTCTGTAGAGAATTTTTAAAATCTATCAGAAATATTAAGAGAGCAAATGGGTGTAAAGAAAAGTTGTATAAAGTCTTACGATAACCATAGATCTCCTCTTCTATATGTTGCAGTATTCATAACATGAGGGAATCTGCCGCAGGCTGTCCCGAACGTCCATCCAGTATACAAAAATCTAAGGCTACTGTGAGGTACGTGCGATGTTGCACATAAAGCCATAAAGTGGCGTCGGGTATAAAGTATACCTCATCACATACCATCCTCAGAGCTGAATGCCCCAGGAAGAACACTAGCCTGAGAGAAACTGAGATAAGCACACATCCAGGGGAAAAGACTGAGGGATAGAATACCGCAACATATAGAAGAGAAGGACATCTATGGTTATGGTGAGATTTTACACAACTATTCTATATCCTCCTATTCATAAGTTGCAGTATTCATAACATGAGGGAGAATACCAAAGCTCATACAGAGGAAAGAATGGGAGGAGGGGCAGTAGCACTCTCTACAAACCCCTGAAGAATAGCCCTGGCAAGACCAGCTCTAGCTATAGAAATACCATCCAACTTGTAGTGTTTAGTGAAAGTATGCATAGAAGACCAATCAGCTGCTTCCAGGATAGAGGAAGTATTCAGACCTTTGAAAAAAGCACCTGAAGAGAGGACACAACTCTTGTTGAATGAGCTTTAACTGAAGATGCTAGGGTTTTTTCATGAAACACATAAAAGAAAATGGCCTTAGAGATCCAAGTGGAGACTGTCTGCTTGGAAGCAGGCCTGCTCAGAGCTCTGGGATAAGAAATTAAAAGGCGATAGACTTGGTTTTATCCAAATAATATCTGATTTGTCTATCTACATCCAAGGAGTGTAAAATCCTCTCGCTACAAGACTGTGGAGAGGGAAAGAAAGTAGGCAGATTAATATATTGGTCAAGTGACAACTCATTCACCACCTTGGGCATAAAAGAGGGATTAGTACAGAGATAAACCCTATCCTTAAGGAAAACATTAAAGGGAGAGGAAGCCATAAGGGCCTGAAGTTCTGAAACCTTTCTGGCTGAAGTGATAGGCAGTGGTCTTCCAAGTGCAATATTAGAGAGTATAAGAAACTGCTGGCTCAAAGGGAGCCAACATAACTTTTTCTACGACAAAATTTAGATCCTAAGGAGGAGGAACTGATTTTCTTGGTGGCCTGATATGAAGGACACCTTTAAGGAAAAGCTTGACTTCCAATCTTGAAGCCAAAGGAGAAGTCATAGGCAGACAAACAGAAATGTCTGAGAGATGAGCTTTTACTGAAGAGTATGATAATCCAGTCTTCAGTAATTTACACAGATAAGACAAAACCACAGGAATAGTCAAAGAAAATGGTTGCAGGTTTTGAGAAAGACACCAGATGGAAAAACCTCCTCTGTATGGATAAGCAGAATTTCCTAGTATTGAGTTTTCTGGCCTCCTGCAGAACTTGCAGCACATCCTCAGAAAACAGGTGTCTGAAAGGAATCAAAACCCTATCACCCAGTGTCAGATGAAGGGTTGACATTTGTGGGTGTATTAATGATCCCTTGTCCTAGGAGAGTATATCCACCCTGCAAGATAACTTGTGATGATTGCCCTTGGCTAAATGAAGAAGGGGGAACCAATGCTGTCTTGACCAAAAGGGAGTCACCAGCAAGATTTTTGGCTGGGCCTGTTGCATCTTTAAACAGAACTTTCTGTAGAAGAGGGAAGGGGGAATTTACAAAGAATCATCCCCTCCCATGAGAAGGACAGAGCATCCACTTTCCATGCCAGAGGATCAGGAACTCTGGCACAAAACTTTGGAAGCTGTCTGTTCACCGCGGAGGCAAAGATCTACTTGAGGAGTACCCCACCGGTGGATAATGTCCAAAAACACATCCTGGTGCAACATCCACTCCAGGGATTGCGTCATGGACCTGCTCATCATGTCTGCCACTACATTCAGAATGGATGGAATATAAACTGCCTGAAGTGTTAGCTGATACCGAGTTGCCATCTCCCAAGCCCTGACAGCCAACCTGCACAGGAGATACGACTTCCCCACCCCCACACACTTGACGACATAGCAAATAACTGTGGTGTTGTCTGTGAACCACTTTAGAGGACCTGGGAGAAAAAGAGGGTGAAACATTTGCAGGGCCAAAATGAAAGTCTGCATCTCCTTTATGTTTGTGTTCCTTCATTTGGGAAGGCAACCACATGTCTTGAACCTTACAAGAAGTGAAGGTTGCCCCCCCAACCCGTGTCTGAGGTGTCTGTGAATAATTCCGGTGACAAAATGGGGAGTTGGACAGGAAGCTCTGGATTCAAGATGACCTGTTGAATCCACCACTGAAGTTCTTTTTTCAAGCAGGGAAGGAGAGGAATAACAAAATCTAGTGGATGAGCATGTTGCATCCAGACTGACCTGAGGTACCACTGGAATTTCCTCATGTGGAGTTTGACTAGAGGTAGCATGGGAATAACAGATGCCATGAAACCTAGCAGGTCGAGGAACTCCCTTGTCTGTCAGAGACTGAATTAGAATGATGGTCTGTAAGAAAGCGGTTAGAGAGATGACTTTCTGAGGAGGCAAGGAAGCCAAAATTCTGTCTGTATTCTGCATCTTAGGAAGACAGTCTTGTAAAGGAGTGAGAAAGGATTTTTGGAAGTTTGTAGAGAAAAGCCTAATCTTTCCAGAAGAGAAACTGTGAAATGAAGGTTCTCTAGCAGAATGTCTTGGAAAGGAGCCTGGAGAAGGAGGTTGTCCAAGTATGGAAAATTTGAATACCCTTGAGTCTACAAAAGGTAATAATTACAGGAGCTAAGCATTTTGTAAAGACCTTCGGTGCAGCAGAAAGACCGAAAGGCAAGGCAGAAAATCGACAATGTGAGGAAGCAATAGCAAAATGCATAAGATTCCTGTAAAGAAGATGAATAGGGATGTGAAGGTAGGCATCTCTGATGTCTAGAGACACCATAAATGCCTGTGGAAGAATGAGAGGGAGCAGGGTGTTTAAAGAAAGCATATGAAAGATTGGAACCTTCAGAAAGATGTTTAGAAGTGACAGATCTAGACTGGGTCTCCAAGGACCATCTTTTCTGGGGACTAGGAACATTCTTGAGTAGAATCCTTTTCCTCTTTGGGAAGGAGGCAATTCTTGAATGGTTCCTTGAAAAATAAAGGTTAGAATCACCTAATGAAAAAATTCCATCTGGTCTCTTGGAGGCTGAGGAATGCCCCTTTTATGAAGGGTTTTTCACACCATGAAGTATCCTCTATGTATCATAGAAAGAACACAGGAGTCTTGGGTGATCAGTTTCCAAGCAGGAAGAGACAGGGAAATATGTATGGACTACCTGGCTTACTTAGAAAAAGCTGCTTCTGAGCAGGAGTAGTAAGTAGTAGTAGTAGCAGTCTTGACACTAAGACTTTCTGGCACTTCTACTACCCCTTGGATGAAGGAGGTCTGGATTGCTTTCTAACAAAAGGAGTTTTAGAAGCGTAGCTCCTTTGAAATTTAAGAACTCGGGATGCAAAAATGTGTTTAGGGTCCTGGAGATCCTTCCCCTTCTCTTACAAGAACTTAAAATTCTGCAGCTGCAGATCCAAACAAGGTCTTAGTATCTAATGGAGCATCCATTATTTTTCCGTGATATCATCTGGAAGTGGCTGGAACCTCAGCCAAGAGTACCTCCTCAAGACAGAGCCAGATGCAGCAGCTCTGGCAGATGCTTCAACTGCATTATAGCTGCATTTAATGGAATGACGTGTCACTTGAGAAGAGGAATCCAAAATGGAAGAATGCTGTGAGTTAATGTCTGAGTCAGGAAGCTCAGAAATGAGCTGAGTGGCTTGAGAAAGGAAGGTTAAGGCATATTTGATCATATGTATTTGAAAGTTTATAACCTTAAAGGCAAGAGTGGCTGAAGTATACACCCCCCCCCCCAACCTGTACATAACTTTTACTCTCCTTATCTGAAAGGAATTTGACGGCAAAAGCTTTGAGGGCTTATCAGCAGCCACTGAGACTGTAGCTGAATCTGCAGAAGGGCACTTAAATAAAAACTTGGAATCTTCTGGCACTTTGAAAAATCTACCTGGCCTTTTAGGGGGAGGAGGTTGAGAGTCTAAAAAAGCTGGCAACACTGGAGGCACTGCAGATGGGGAAGGGGAATCCATCTGCAACAGGTCATAGTATCTTTTTGCACCTCAGAAACCTGAGAGCAATCCCACTTAAGAAAATTCTCTCATCTTCACAATACTCACACCAAAGGTAATATCCTCCCCAGAAGATTCTGTGCCATTTGATTCCTCCTCTTGGGAAGCATACCCCAAGTAGGGAGGAAGTCTGGCCAGCATAGGAATCGTCTTCATTTGAGGAATTCTCAATCCTAATTCTTTTTTGAGGAGAAACTGGAGAAAGGGAAGGAGAAGGGAGAGAGGCCCCTGCAGACTGCCTAAGGGCCATAAAGGCATTAAACCAGCCCTTAAGAAAAGGCTGGACAATCTATGTGGCACACCTCATCACTAAGGGCTTTTCATCCAGAAAAAAGTAGGTCATTGTCCCACTGTACTCATCCCTCATTAGACCCATTATAGAATACAATGCCCCGTTTGGTATGTACCTCTCAAGACATCTGCAACAACTGGAAAGGCCACAGAAATACCTCACTAAAAGAATCACAGGCCTAAAGCAGATGCCCTACGCTGACCGCCTTAAAAAACTCCAGCTATACTCTGTCGCATATCGTCTACTCAGAGGCGATCTTTGCTTAACATACAAGGCCATGTCAAACCCAGTGCTGTTGGACATGCTACACTTAAAGAAATCCCAATCCTTCAGAGCCACACGCCCCACGGATCTAAACCTTGTCATCACAATAAACAAAACATGCTGGAGGGATAGGTTCCTGACCCAGAGACGACTCAGACTCTGGAATAGATTGCCCATACATGTCAAGCAGAGTGCCTCTTTGGTCCTCTTCAAAAGGAACCTTGACGATTGGATGGGAGAAAGGAAATTCACCCCGGGGATCACGTCAGTCGCCCTGCTAGACAGGGGTCCAGGGAAGTAAATAGTGTGGGAAGAAATAGCCAGGGAATTGTTATGGCTAGGCTTGTATAGGCCCTAGGGCTGATAGCCTAGTACCAACCTATGAACCTATGAACCAGAATGTTCCTGAGAAGCAGCAGTATGCTTGATTTTCTGCTTTTTCTTTAGTGAAACATCCAAACAGCGATAGGTTGAGGGAACTGACGTAGGCCTACATTCAATAATGTTGCTTGAAACCTTTTCACATACATGGATTTGTGGTATACTGTGACGACTTTCAGAGACTATGAGCCTGGGTTCCCCCGTATATCAGTCTGCATTCCCCTCTCTCTGAGGATGTGCTAGCAGAATCCTTTGCTGCCTCCACTATTGTACCCGCGGAAGAATCACTGCCTTCCTTCGAACAGGTCTCCAGGCCAACAGTGGCTTTGGGAGAGATGTCCAGAATTGGAGGAACAGCAGAAACCTCAGGCCTAGATTTCTTGGCCTTTTTTAAAACCGGCTCTCCTGAAGGGTCTGACATACCTTCCATGATGTTGCAAGCTAAACACTTAAGGCACTGTTTCTCTAAGTATAAATTAAGAGAAATTAGATGGTTGAGAAGGGTCTTGGGAACAAAGGGTTTGCAAATAGCACAGGAGGTATGGATGTGGCTAGGGCCTAAACAAAAAAACGCATAGGTCATTGGAATCCTTATGTGGAATTTGCCTTCCACACTGACACTTGCCCTTCCTAGATGACACGTAACCTAGAAAAACAGTAGCAGCACAAAATTTAAAGAAAAAAAACCTCAACAGGGCACTTATCCGACTTGGAATCAGCAACCTTGCTGTCGAGCAAATGACGGGAGAAGGCATTCAGACTGGTGGCAGAAAAGTTCTGAGGATGGTATGTGGCGACGTCTACTTTAGACCAGACATCACTTTATGGCCGACGATGGACAGGGACCTATGTGAAACATCACATGTACCTCACAGTAGCTTTACACTTTTGTATACTGGCCGGATGTTCAGGACACCAGCAGCAGACTTCCTCATGTTATGAATACTGCAACATGTGAATAGGAGGACATCTAAGAAAATATATTTTTGAGCTGGGGCACAGGATCTGAATTGCATTGACATAGTAAGGGCTTAAGTTTAATTTTGGTGACTGCCAAAAAATGCAATCACTACTAACTGGAAATCAAGCCTAAACCAAGTGTATTTAAAATACTGAATATTGTAATGAAGATAAAAACTGGAAGTGGAATATTTAGGAAAAAGGGAGGAGAAAATTACATAGAAATCTATATACATTGTGGGAAGAATACATGCAGAATAATGTTCAGGAAGAAAAATGTTTATGGGAAGGCAGGGACTGAGCAAGTTATGTAATATAGGCCTGACAGATGCCAAGTTACCAAACAACAACAAAAAAACAAACGTGATATAATGTATGTAACTGGAAAATGTAAAAGAAAAGAATATATCTTGCCTATCCATGGAGCAAGCCAATTTCTTTGAAAAGTAAACGGCAGAACATTCTGTATCTCAAAAAGAAAAAAGAGAGAGAAGAAAATACCCTGAACTTTACAAACCAAATCCAAAAGACTGTCAGGAAGAGCTAAGTAGAGGAAGATAAGAAGTGCAATCCTCGGATGAAAAGTGGGACAGACTCTGATCATAGTGCTGAGTAGCCTGGCTGAGGGTTGTGTATGGAACTCTGCAGGATTCTCTAAGGTGGTATATGGAAGGTACGGTTTCCGATCATATTTTCGAATGGAACTCCATTGACTACACTTTTGTCAAACACGGAAAATCAAAAACGGTAATGTCGAACTTCAAAAGCCAACCTAGGAATGAGTTTTAACATGGGTCGAGATAGGTGTTCACTGCTATTGCTGAACTACAAACCTCTCCCCTATCTTGAACCATGTTAAAACCCATTCCTAGGTTGGCTTTTGTAGTCCATTTGAAAATATGATAGTAAACCGGAAGGTTCTTTTCAACAGTGTTATGTTGAACGAGTGACAGAAGATTACTACTGGTTTTGGTGCTCAAGAGCACACACACACACACAGATGCACAAAATTCTGATGAAACCATTACAGAACAATCTTAAAGGGGCACTATCTCGTTTCTAAAATCAGTTACCTGCTGGAGTACTTTGTTTACTTTTTTAGTGCAGTGTAAGCCACATGTTCAAAGAGGCAGGATTTTCAGAGAAGGTGTTGGCATACTGTAGATCAGATTTCACAAATGTCAGTGGTGGGGGGGGGGGGTCATTACAGGAAATTCTAACAGTTTACAGCTTGTTCTTTTGTATTTTTCTTCCCCCCACCCATAGGCTATTAGATTATCTGAATGACTGACTGGATTAGCCTCGGCCAGAGAATCTATCTAGTCACATTCAGATCTGAAGCCTTTGCAGCAATGAAATTGCATCTTTAGTATTTGCTGCTTCTTTTTTTTTTGTAAAACATAGTGTAATGATTATCCAACTTTGGGAATCATATTTTCTTTTGTTTGTTTTTGTTTCATGTTTGTTGGCACATGTTTTTTTTTTCCCTTCACTGGTAATTATTTTTCATATAGTCAGCAATAGTGTTGCTTACTACTGCATCTACTAAAGCAGACGTACATTTACAAGACAGTTTCCCTCATTTCACAGGACAGCATTGCTTTGGACAGTTGCATCTTGGAAACAACCCACTGAGTTGCAAATGTCCTAAGATTCTAGAAGAATAAAATCTTATAATGTTTCAATAAAAACATGTCAGACAACTTTGAAATTGAATTGTGTTACTGTACTAAAAGTATTTTCCCATTAGCTGACACCATTCAGGAATCACACAGTAACTGTCTGTATAATGCTCATTCCATCCAACTGAATTTAACTGAATTTCTTTTCTTTTTCTTCCCTGCACTGTGTTAAAATGTTTGGAACTTTCACTCTTTTCCTGAATATTTGACTGCAGTAGAGTTACACCGGTTACCATTTGAAAGTTGAGGCAGTCTCTATATTTCCCTGTATTTTCCTGTGTGCATAAGTATGTATGCAATATGTAATCTAAATTTATATTCATGTGATGGTAAAACCACAGCCTTGTTGTGTCTTACTGACTTGTCTTGCAATTCAAGGCATTCTTGAATATCTTGTCAAATTTGTATATGCTGGATATGTGATAATCATACCACTCAACCTGTTAGAGAAGAAATCTGGACAAAGCATAAATAAAAATGGGACAAAGGCTCAAAAATAGGGGCAATTTTTAAATATTGCTCTTACAAACTTATAAAGTTGCTAGAATAACTGGTTTTGCATTAGCATGAGTATTCTGAAGGGTATGAAGTCTGAAACTCAAACTTCTACCATTATTTTCTAACTTCAGTCTTAAATAATTTGCCACTAATTTGACAGAAAACCTCAATTTTATGAAAAAATGGACAAGAAATATGAGGCAAACATCTGTAAATTCTGCAAAAATCTGTACAGTTGAGAGGTATGGATAATGTGTGTATTTTATTAAAACTTTGTATGCAGTGCAAATAATTGTTTTAGTGTTATACTTCACTGTTAACCTTGGAATTATCATACCTTTTCTCAAACTTGCCTCTTTTGTGACTCAGATGGCTGTGTTGATGAGACCACTTACCCTCTTATCATGATGGAACTAGATAATTAAAATACATAAATGCATGTATCATTGTGTTTATCATATGTATTGCTTTGATTGTTTAAAATGTATTTTCTGTATATCTTTATAGTGCCACATATATTTGTATGTATACACACATTCGTACACATAAAAGTGTGTATACACACACACACACACACACACACACACACACACACACACACAAATCTGTTTCTAAATTTGTGTGTGTCTCTGTTTATGTATACAGACGTATACACCTGTATGTGTGGTGTGTTGGTGGATATATATATGCACACTCTTATACACTGACATGCAGGAGGTATTTTGACTAAGGTGAAAGTATAGCTGCTCCTAACAGCATTCGTGTCACTGACCTTTTATTGCTAGTTTTACAAGTAATAGTTTTTTTTTTTCATGTGTCATATGCTACTTGACAAGAGTATTAAAAGCGTGACTCAAACTACAGGAATTAAAGACCCATAAGCTTAACCAGCCTTATCTGTAGGGTCATGGAACGAATTATTATTGACCCTATAAATAAGGACATATGTGATCCTCAAACCCTTCATCGGACACAGCTTGGTTTTGTAAAAGACAGGTCATGCTTGTTAAACCTAGTAGACGTCTTCAAAAATGCCACCAGAGCCATAAATGAAGGGAAATCTATGCATACAACCTACCTTGATTTAGCAAAGGATTTTTGATTCAGTCCCACATTTGGGCATCATTGATAAACTCTCCAAGTTGAATATCAACCCTTATGTTGTCAGGTGGGTTACTAACTAGCTCACCAACAGATCACACTCAGTCAAAGTTGGGGACTTTGCCTCAACCAGCAGAACTGTCAGCAGTGGAGTTCCACAGGGGTCAGTGCTGGGCTCCCTATTGTTTGGAATATACTTCTCAGAAGTTCAGGCAAAAACAGAGGGGCTGTGCCTGACTAAGTTTGCTGGTGACTGCAAATTAGGTGCAGTCACTGAATCCCCAATCGATGTCAATATACTTCAACAGGGACTTGCACATATCAATAGTTGGTGCCAAAGCTGTGGACTTAAACTCGGTGCTAAAAATGCATTATCATCCCCTTCAGTAAAAACAATATCCCTGCAGACTATCATATAACAACACCCTAACGTAACAACTCAGTAGTGATACTTGGGAATGCAAGCTGACTGCAGCCTAAACTTTGATCGCCATGTGTCTACTGTGGTAAGGAAGGCATTCTATGTTGCTCACCCCATTATCAAAGCCATTTGACTCAAGAGCAAAAGAGGTAATCTCAACAGCGAAAAAGGTCAAAACACCCCTGTACTTGACCCTTATCAGGCCAAATACTGAGTACAAGGCTCCCTTTGGTATGTACCTTACCAGGCACCTGCAGCAACTTGAGTGACCTCAGAGATTTCTAACCAAACAAATTACAGGGTCTCCATCACATGTCCTACACTGACACACAGAAGTCACCATCACTGTACTCAGTTGCGTACTGACTACTTAGAGAAGACTTGTAC
Source organism: Protopterus annectens (assembly GCF_019279795.1). Classification (NCBI taxonomy): domain Eukaryota; kingdom Metazoa; phylum Chordata; order Ceratodontiformes; family Protopteridae; genus Protopterus; species Protopterus annectens. Next base: position 1,123,734,263 of record NC_056741.1, on the reverse strand, counting down.
CTGGTCTGCAAATCAATCTCAGATCCAAACCTAATGGAAATGCTGCACATCCACAACTCAAATGGGATAAGGGTCACTTGCTCCAAGGAAATTGATCTGGCCTGTGACATAAATAGGGCCTGCTGTAGAGACAGATATGTCTCTCAGAGGTTGCCACTCCTCTGAAATAGACTGCCAGTTCACATAATACAAAGCCCTCTATGACCCTGTTTGTGTGTAGCCTGGAAGACTGGATGGAAAACCACAAGTTCCTTGCCTGGGATTTCACCTATAACCCTCCTAGATATGGGTAGCCATTGCTAACCAAGATTTTGAGTTTAGGCTAGATCCTTTGTATTGGTTTCTCTAGAATTATGTTGGGTACACACGGCTAGGCTTATAAAGACCTTTGGGTCAGTAGCCTAGTGACCACCAACGAACCTATCAAGTAACGAGAGTATTCTTGCCTTTAGTCATCTAAACTTTTAGAGATCTTACTTGTGTGTTGGCACACCCTCAGACTGCACTATATTTTTTTCAGGATAACTGTTGCCATATTCCTAAAAAATTGGTGGGGGAGGTACTTAAGAGGAAGCAAGCTCAGCAGCAGGTGACCAAGAGTAATTATAAGTAGACATTAATTTACCATTACATAGTTGGAGTTCTTCCTGGATATACAAAGAGAAGACAAAACAAGGTACTCCCAAATCAAAATTAGACCACAAATGTATAGTTCAGGCAGGCAGCAATCAGCAAAAAGGGTGAGGTGAAGAATAATTGGACATTTTACACTATTTTGCTTTCACAGTGGGCTCAGTTCAAGAGACTGGCACTGGAAACTGCACCAGTACCAGTGTGGGTACAGATTAATTCACAGTATCAGTAGAAGTATGAGAATAACAGATAATAAACACCCTCAGTACAGGTAATTAGGTGGCTTAGAAAAGGGTACTACAGCAATTTAAAGACAACAGTGAGATGCAAGGTTGTCCAGTTGTATGTCTTGTAGCAGTAAAACAATGGAGGGCACACACCTTGCTACTGTTAGAAGTTGATTAAAACAGGTTGAAGGCCACATTACACCTGGCAAACAATCAGCTGGCTGCAAAAAAGCATGAGGAGGTAGTGCAAGCCTTATGAGACAAAGTCCAAAATATATGCCATCAGTAATACAGCAGATTGTTTTTCATGGTCTGTTGTTTATCAGCCCTATATGGAGCAGTTAGCTGGTTAAAATAAGAACATGCTAATGATAATTAGGAGAAACCTATTACTGATCAGGAGGTGAGGAACCAGTGGCTGGCTCCAGCCTCAGGAGCCACACAAAAGAATGTAGTACAATGCCTGCAACATTAATAAACACTGTGCCTACAACACAGAAGTCTACTCGCACAGTTTTACCACAGAGTAGTACTTAAGGAGGAACAGATTTCTGCCATGAGAAGGGTATCCTGCTTACCCAGATTCAGGTGAGGGCTGTATTTAAGAAAACAGTAGAGTGCTGAAGCTTGGACCCAGATATATATACCACATGCTTAGTTAGATTCCATGCTCATTTAGCATAGCGGCAGCTTCTCATGTGCAGTGGGCAATGACATCATAGGAGAACATCAAGAAATTTGGAAAATTGAAGTACATCACTTATAAAAGATAGCTGAAAAATAACCTCTTCTACCTCACCTAATATTGTTGTCTTTTATTTGCAGAACCTGGAAGTAACCTGTAAGACACATATTTCACCTTCCAATATTACCTTTTGTGAATGGGAGCTTCCTGCATGTTTCATCACCTTGAACCCTGCTGCTGCTCTTCCATGTGAATGGAGTGCACAAGTGTATGTTCAATTGGCCGATTGTTTTTCTTAGGGCAAATATAAGCACACCAAGGGCTAGCCCCCACCAACCTTCACTCACATACCTTTTCTTACCCTCAGAAACCTATAGCTAATCTCTGCATCTATCCTTCCAATTAATATCCTATTCCCTAAAATAAAAATCCCTCCCTCATACCTTCTTCCATCAAAAAACAAAGCAAAATATCTTAATACCTTATCCATTAAAAATGAAGCCTTACTATATCCCAAGGGCTCTGCTCTCATCAGACCATAACAAATTTTCCTGCATGCTTTTAAGAGACCTGATGTATTGTTTTGCAAATTTTAGCCAGGCCTGGATGTTTTTCTGTGTAAGAAAAGGCTTCCGTCTTGCAACCCTATCCCATAGTCCAGAAATATGGCCAATATGGGAGATTGCTGTCACTTGTCACATGTAGTACACAACCAGTACTTGCCAGAAATTCCCGCAGCTCCTTCAGTGTTGCTGTGGATCTCTTGGCAGCCTCCCTGACCAGTTTTTGTCTTGTCTTTTTATCAGTTTTGGAGGGACTCCCAGTTTTTTGCAACGTCACTGTTGTCCCATATTTTCTCCACTTTTTGATGACTGTCTTCACTGTGTTCCATGGTATATCCAAATGCTGTGGAATTTTTTTTTTACGCTTCTCCTGACTGATACCTTTCAACAATGAGATCCCTTTGATGTTTTGTAAGCTCTCTGTGATCCATGGCTTTTGCTGTAGCAGGCAACTGAGTAAATGTCAGGAAAATCCTACTAGGACAGCTGAACTTTCTTTGGGGTTAATCAGAGTTTCTAAGACTGAATGTTGTAATTAAATCAAAAGGTGCTTCAACAAAGTATTAGTTTAAGGGTGTGCACAGTTATGCAACCAGTGTATTGTACGTTTTTTTTTTTTTTTTTTATACTTTTTCCCCCCAACAGATTTGTTTGTTTTTCAATTGAATTCTACAGGTTATAGGTCACATTAAAGGTGGGAAAAGTTTTGAAATGATTTATTGTGGTCTTAGTTTTTTATATCACAACAACCCGGCATTTTAACAGGGATGTGTATACTTTTTATATCCACTGTATGTAGCTTCTATGTAACGTCTTAAGCTTTTGTAATACACTGCCTATTGCTCTTTAGATTTACAAACTTTCTTTTATTATAGATTCATAGGTTGGTACTAGGCCCTATGGCCTATGCAAGCCCTGGAAATTTTTTCCCACAATATTTACTTCTCTGGGCCCCTGTCTAGCAGGGCGACTGACATGATCCCCAGGGTGAATTTCCTATCTCCCATCCAACCATCAAGGTTCCTTTTGAAGAGGGTCAATGAGGTGCTCTGCTTGACATTATGGGCAGTCTATTCCAGAGTATGGAGAGACTCTAGGTCAGGAACCTATCCCTCCAGCATGTTTTGTTCATTGTGATAATAAGGTTTAGATCTCTGGAGTGTGTGGCTCTGAGGTATTGGGATTTCTTTAAGTGGAGCATGTCCAACAGTTCAGGGTTTGACATGGCCTTGTATGTTAAGCAGAGATCGCCTCTGAGTAGACGATATGCCACAGAGTATAGCTGGAGTTTTTTTTAGACGGTCAGCATATGGCATCTGCTTTAGGCCTGTGATTCTTTTAGTGAGGTATTTCTGTGGCCTTTCCAGCTGTTGCAGATGTCTTGTGAGGTACATACCAAATGGGGCATTATACTCAATAATGGGTCTAATGAGGGATGAGTACAGTGGGACAATTACCTCCTTTTTTCTGGATGAGAAGCCCTTAGTGATGAGGTGTGCCATGTAGAAGGATTTCCTGACTGTTGTGGCGATGTGGTTATCGAAAGTGAGACCACTGTCCACTTGTGTCCCTAAGTCTCTCATCACATTTTCAATGTTTAGTGTCCTGCCACCTATGTGGCAGTTCACGGGTACATGTTTTTTTCCAAAGTGGATGACTATACATTTCTTGGCATTAAGCTTGAGCCCATGGCTCTGGCACCAGGCATCCTGTTTCTGTAAGGCCCTTTTGTAGAATATCCATATCATTTGGGGATTCAATAATGGCTCCCAGTTTGCAGTCATCTGCAAACTTTGTTAGCCAGAGTCCAGTGGCGGCTGGTGACTTCAAATTAAAGGAGGGCTGCAGGAGACAGCTGAATGGGTGGGGCCAATGGGATGTGGTGTGGCCAACTAGAAAGGGGTGGGGCTATGCTCAAAACCACAACTACTGGAACTTTAATTAAATACGCTGCCCTGGGAGCCAAACAGTCATTATGAGAGTCCAATCAAGACAAAATGAAGTGTAGAAGAAAAACATATTTCAATGCATTGGCTACATGACAACTTACTTAATATCCAGATGGAAACAGGTTTTGAGGCATGAAAAAATATTACTGGAATGCCAGTCAAAATTAAGTATAAAAAAACAAGCAGCACTCAACTCAAACCACTACTCCTTGCACTGCAGTTCTAATTATAATTTATATTCAGCTTTATAAAATTACCAATTAACATGCTGAAAGTAGCAATCTCTGTGATACCCCCACTTGTAAAAATGTTTCTTATCCAAAAGACCTGCTGCCTCACACAACTATCTACTTGTTTCATGGGGAAGACATGATCAAAGTAAAAAATGAACAGCAAACAAGAAACAAGCTCAAGATAAATTGCTTAACGGATTCCTGCACAAGTTATGGACCACACATGATAGATTTGCATTCTGTTTAGTTTACTGGTAAAGCCTGCAAAGATGACTGCAAGTCTCCAATAAATGTAATGAGCTTCTGAAAATACTGTAATCCTGTCCTTTTATTACAAATACTGTCATATGCATTTCAATACCCAAGGCTTATACATTATCTAGTTATGTAAATATTCGCTGCATGGCAACAACGAAAAGGCTTTCAATGCTGGTAATTCTTTAACAGTATGCTTATTAAAGCTTACTTGCATCTTACAATCTCCGACAAGCTTACCTGATGGTCATTAAATAATTGCTACTTAAACAGAGCAACAGGACACTGTGACAGCATGCATTTCCTGAATAATAAGAAGCATAAATCAACAGTATAAAAATACGACAGAAAAACAGAACATTAGGCAAAATCAAGGACAGATGAAAAGCTACTGTCGTACTTGTGGTCTACCTTGGATGGGGGAATACTCTGCACACTTACACTGCATAACTGCTTCTTGCCTTCCTTGGACACATCCAGAGCCACTACAATGGGGAGTGGGGTGCAACAAGTATGTCACAATTTGAAATGTCTCTGGCTGACGGTGATGGCTCTGACACTCATACCTCTCAAATTCAGAGCAAGAAATCTGGACAAAGCCATACATAGAACTAGAAGTAGGACATAGGCCCAAAAATAAGGACAATTTTTAAATATTGCTCTAATTAACTTAGATAATATAACAGTAGTAGGTCTTGCATTAGTACGAATTTTCTGAAGGGTATGAAATCTGAAACTCAAATGTCTGCCATTATTTTCTAACTTCAATCTTTAATGACTTGCCACTAATTTGTCAGAAAACCACAATTTTATGAAAAACAGACCAAAAATGTGATGCAAAAATATAAAGTTGCCACACAATACAGCTGGGAACCTGTCAAAAAAGGGACAACGTTTTAATATTAACACTGTTAACCTGAGCAGCTAACAAAATAAGAGCATCTACATGCATTTCTGAAATAAAAGTAATCTATAATCTATAACTCTGATCATTACAGTTATATATAATTGTAAACCCCCCCCACGTTTTCTTCCAAAATTGCCATTTTGAGGAGGGATTATTAGGGGAGAGCAACATTTTGAGCCAAAATTGGGGACAATTGAGAGGTTTGGATATTCCTAATTCTACAAAGCGATTTGCACATACCTCTCAACCTCTTAATGCAGGAAATCTGGACAAGGCCAAATAGATTGTGGGAACATGCAAACACTACTAAAAATTGCTCTTGTATAAACCTAAGACAGTTGATAGAATAACAGGTCTTGCATTAGCGTGCATTTTGCTGAAGGTTATGACGTCTGAAACTCAATGTCTGTCATTTAGTGACTTAATTCCTAAATGATTTGCTAGAAAACCACAAATTTTATGAGGAACAAATCAAAAATAAGAAGCAAATATCGATTCATTCTGCAAAAATATGGACAACTGAGAGGTATAGTTCAACCGGGGCTGTCTGAGTTTGCTACCCCCCCCCCCCCCACAAAATCATGGTCGAATGGAACCTCCCGCCTGCAGCCATTCCAATGTCCCATTCCTTGGTTATTTTGCCCCATTTACCATAAACACTGTAATGTGCATACTGCTTTACTTCTGTGATTATTTAGATTTCATTTGAAATTTTATTTTGCATTTTACAGCACAAACCCTAATAGATATCTGTTAAACAAAGCAATGCAGTCTCACAATGAAAATAGACTTAGCATTAAAACTTCTCTGCCCTTGAAACTCACATGCATTGAAACCCACATTCAAAGAAAATACATTTTGCCAGTGGCAGGTAAAGATTAACTCTGGGCTGTTTTCAAAATCATAGGCCCCTTGAACATGAAACATACACATGCTCTTTGATACACCTTCCTGACTATATTACATTATATTCCTTGTACAATACAGTACAGTTGTTAGAGGGCATTTTAAATTTATTGTTTTTAACATTTTTCCAGTAAACAATGAAATAAAATGCATGCACCAATGACAAAACTGCCCAATTCACAACATTTCCATCATAAAAAGTCTACTCAACCTTCTATAGTCCACCAGTATCAGTAAATATGCACAATCTCTGAAGTAGTAAAATCCACATTAAAAAAATCTGTAACTAATAAAGAGGATGCTGCTAGCAAACAACTTTATATGTCATTGTTTCATCTACAAATAAAGTGTCTGTTGCCCTTGAAGAATAAATTGCCTTTGTTGCATGCATTAAAAAAAATGATAAGCTAGTAATATCACAATAGGGAATGGATGGCAAACTGATAATAGGTTCATAGTTACTAGGTATCTTTGCCGAAAAGGACTGCAGCATCCACCCCCCTTTACAACACAGTACAGTATCAGCAATGCATCTACCTACTGTGGGAGTAAAACCCACAGCCTTCTGCATCAAAAGCAAGTGCCCTACCTGTTCTGCTATTAACAATGCAAGCAGACTTAGCATAAGCAGCACTAAACTTTTGTTACCCTGTAGCTCTCAGCTCCTTGTAAAATCTACACGACACTCAGCTGTATCTCTGAACTTTGCAGCAGAAGAAATCTGGAAAAAGCCAAAATTTATTGGGGGGCACATTTTAAACATCGCTTGTATGATGTTAGAATAAAATGTTGCTCCTGATTGAAGCAGCAAAACCACCCTTACCTCACTCCTGATTGAAGCAGCAAAAACACCCTTACCTCGCTCCTGATTGAAGCAGCATAAACACCCTTACCTTGCTCCTGATTGAAGCAGCAAAACCACCCTTACCTCACTCCTGACTGAAGCAGCAAAAACACCCTTACCTCGCTCCTGATTGAAGCAGCAAAAAACACCCTAACCTCTCTCCTGATTGAAGCAGCAAAAACACCCTTACCTCTCTCTCCTGATTGAAGCAGCAAAAACACACTTACCTCTCTCCTGATTGAAGCAGCAAAGCTCCATTGTCCGGAACGTGCTCAATCGACTTCAACGCTTCCATGCAAGCCACTCCACCATTGTCTGGAAACCCGTGCTCAACTGCAATGCTTCAAAGTCAACTTACCTGTCTCCTGATTGGTCCCGCGCTCCCTGCAAGAGCTTCGATTGGTCCTGTCTGCGGATCAAGCACTCCGGAGCTCCTCTGTTCTGTGCAGTCGTACCCCGCACAGATTCTTGGACATCTGCGGGGCAGAAAATACCTTCCCTGTACCTGAACTGCTGACTCAGGCAGTCAGAGTTCACACAGATTCCTGGGAATCTGCGGGGCAGTCTGAGTGTGTCTGCGCAGAAGTCCAGTACTCGTAAAAAAATTAATTTTATGTTTCACAATTTTTATTTCATTTGTTTCTAGGTGGGAGGGCTGCAGTCCTGCAGTCCAATAGCATGAGCCACCCCTGCCAGAGTCCCTTAGTGTTGGCCTGTACTTCAGAGAAGTAGATGCCAAACAAGAGTGGTCCCAGGACTGAACCCTGAGGTACTCCACTTGTCACTTGTTTGGAGCTGGATTTGGAGTCGGCTACTTTTACAGTCTGGGTTCTGTCAGTAAGCCAGCTGGCAACCCATCGAGTGACATAGGAATTTATGCCCAGCTTAGTAAGTTTATCTAGGATTCCAGAGTGGGGGGATGGTGTCGAATGCCTTGGCGAGGTCCAGATAGGCTGTGTGGACCCTTTACCCTTGTCCACAGCTTTGGAGACCAATTCAAAGAAGTCAATCAGATTCAGGAGACAAGATCGGCCCTTCAAAAACCCAAACTGGGGGGGGTCCAGTGTCTGGAGGTTATAAAACAGTTTACTTCCTATGCTTTTATTGTTATCATCCTTTTGTTTTTAGTGTGGTATAATTTTGTAACTACTGTATAGGTTCATAGGTTGGTACTGAGCTATCTGTCCGAAGGCATACATTAGCCCAGCCACACTGTGCGGTATTCACCGCCCCTTTAGTAGTTCCCTAGAACCTTGTACTAGCAGCTAGTACCCTTGGCCCCTATCTAGTAGTGCGGTTGGTGTGATCCCCGGTGTGAACTTTCTGTTACCCATCCACTCATCAAGGTTCCTTTTAAAGAGCGATAGTAAGGGGCTCTTTCTTATGTAGATCGGGACCCTGTTCCATAGTAAGGGAAGTCTCTGCGAAGGGAATCTATCCCTCCAGCAGGTTCTATTCATTGTTGTGTTGAGGTTTATATCCCTAGAGCGTGTAGCTCGAGTAGATTTGGTTTTGCTAAGATGGAGCATGTTCAACAATTCTGGGTTGGACATGGCTCTGTACGTTAGACAGAGATGGCCTCTGAGAAAGCGGTATGCAACAGAGAACAGTCTTAGCTTTTTTAATCGAGATATCACTTGTATATCTCAATTGTTGTTTAATGTTTTGTTTTGTATAATTGGGCCTCCGCTGTAAAATGTTGTGAGCTTAGTCCCGGGCAACAAATGTAAAATAAATAATAATCCATCTCATTTGAACGTAATTACTGCAAGGTTTAGCTTTACGCACTGTACTATTTTTCCTTTCAGAATACCCCCTACTGTGTTTTTGTCCTGTAGGAGCACAAACTATATACACACATAAGTTACCTGCAAACAAACATACAATTGTTTACTTTAATAAGTAATGAAAACAACAAATAGATGTGTGCTGTACTCTCCAAGGTACCACAAATTAAACTTACCCCCCCCGGATTCACTATCCTTCCATGCATGACTAAGTTAGTCATGCACGGAAGTGGCCGTTTGCGAGCATGACAGCAGCGCACCATGCATATTAATGAAGGTGCGCAGCCTGAGCTCCTAAACAGGAACGGAGCATGGACGAGTGCAGGAGGCGTGTCTGAGAGCAGAGATCTCACAATCTACATGCCCCCTGTACCCAGAACTGCCATACAGCACTTCAGTACATAATATCAAAGCCTGGCTCTAATGTTATGTGTACTACAAGTATCCGCAGACACTGAAATGTAAGCCCCAAGCATGTCAGTGTCTGCGGGCACTGTATTATATATAAAAAAATAAAAAGAAAATAAATTCATTTTTTTAAATAAACACATCGTAAGTTTAAACGGAGCACAGCATGTTTGTGCTGCAAGGAGCTATGCTTAGCAGGGCTGAAATGCTTAAAATGAAAGTCAAGTACTAATGTGATGGAATACATCAGCAAGTTGCCGTAGCGTAGTGGCACTGTCATAGTTTAGCATGTAGAACATCCTGTGTTCAAATCCCCCCTCTGCCAACATATTTACTTAACATTTAATGGAACTGATTGACAGATCATATAGCACAGTAGGAGTGGAATATGTAAAATACAAATGTAAAGAAAAGTAATTACTTTAATCAAAAAAATAATAGATTTAAGCAATGCTTAGCTACTCTAAGCATTGCTCATCTGCTTTCAGCTTTCCTTATGCATTTTAATCAGTGCCCTGCGGATATGCGCAGATCTAAGCAAAGTTTATCATATTCAAACCCGGCCAATCAGGAAAAACTGCGGGAAAACGACCTTATTTAATCCACACAGGCGGGAATACACCCATAACCATTTGGGATAGCTATTAGCAGGACCAAAATGGCAGGAGTCGGAGAGGGAGTACGCTTTTGTTCGCAACGTTAGGGCATCCAGGAGTCCAAGGTCATGGTTGCTGCAGGGCCAGTACCAGGGCACCCAGTACAAAACGGAGGCCTGAGACCAGCTTGTCCGTGATCTCACCAGTGCCACTGGCATACCACGGACTGGTGAGCAGATGCGACGCCATTATGCTGACCTGAAGCAGAAGAGGGGTGATACCTTGGAAAAATGGATCCAAGAAGTTCAGCCGCGGGATTTCCCACATCTGTAAGTCTGCAGCCTTATGTATCTCCAAGTATGGAAAACCATTAAAACCTGTGACTGTGCAGGAGTGCTTAATGTATCTCTTCCCATACAGCTGCTGATGAGAGGTCCCAGAATGTGCAGGCTCATGCACAGTGAGTGGCCCGGCTGCGTCGGCATTATGGTGAGTACAGAATTCCTACTAATATTACCAGTAATAAATCACAAATAGTAAAGTTAGTACTGTCTGTAGATATATAAATTGCTGTAAAAGCAGGAGTAAAGTCCTGTGCCATAATGCCACTGTTACAATGGAGTACTGCCAGCTGTGGTGTAAGACAGATGTCAGTAGCAAACAAGGTACAATATATGCAGGAGAGGAATAGTGGAATACAGATGAGTGTGTCTGGGTGAACCTCCCAAGAATGTGCCATATGTGAACCTCCCAAGAATGTGCCGTATGTTAGGGCTACAGTAACACATAGAAATGAAAAGCAGTTTCTTGTGCAGATCATGCAGGAATAGTAATTGTGGATGACTTGTACCCAGATATGATGTAGAAAATAAAGGTTATACCAAAACCTGGTGTGTTTCATTTCAGCTGTAGCAGAAATATAGAAATGTGTATGTCATACAGAATGCATTAATTGAGATGAACTGATGCAGCACTGCTTGTCTGCATAGTTTAGAATGGGCATGTGAAATATTTGTAAAAAGCAACAGTACATACATCCATCAGAGTGTGAGTTATTTGTGTGTGTGCTAGTATTGTCCTGTGTTAACCTTTCAATTGCAACAGTATGTAGCCATGACTGTATTGAAAAATGTCCAACGCTAACAGGTGCAGACCTAAAACCTACACTGTGTAACCAGGAATGTAAATTGATGTATGTATCTGCAAAAGACTGGAATGTGCAATCTGGGACAAGAGTCTTTGTTGTGTATGTATACTATGTACTGGAAATGGGAAACAAAAGATGCAACATGTGAGAAGAAAAGTACTGGTCAGAGAAATATGTACTACATAGAAATGTCTAGGACCCAACCTGGACCTCCCTCATCAGCTGGTCCTGCACCACCCTCAGGTGGAACCTCTGCAGGGGGATGGGGCTCGACCCCCCCCCTCGCAAGTGGGGGCAGTAAGGACATTATCACCTGTAATGTCTGTGGCATGGTGTGCAGTGTCATCCAGAGCTGGATGACTGCCTACTCCAGCTGGAGGGCAGGCTGGCGCAGCTAGAGGGGCAGCTGGCCCCTCCAGCTCAGCCCCCAGCACAGCCACCTTCGAGGCTGTGAACTAGTGGTGACTGACATCGGGTGGGGACATCAGTGCCACTACTACCATCTGGGGGGCTCATGAGCCTGAGCTTCCCAACCACCCTCCCTGTCAAGGGGTTTACCCATGTGTCATAAACCGTCCCTGTCTGCTGTCTTGTCTGCAAATGCAACCTCTCCTACTAAACCTTCCTCCCCACAATTACCTATGGTCCTGCCTTAACATCCCACTCTCACCTAAAAAAATAAAATGGGCACCTGTCCCACAAAAAAAATCACGTCTTATACATAGCTCTGCATTTCGCCCACAGACATGTATCCCCTGCAGAATCTATCCCCAACAGTTATCCATACTGTACAATGCCCACAACCTTCCCTGTAGGGTGTGAGGCTCCAAATTCTAAATTGGCCACATTGGAAGTAGCTGTTGCTGCTGAAGAAATTACACCCATCCTGTACATCCCTACCTGTTTCACCTCTTGTTATACCCCCTGCTTTCCTCCATTTCACTACTTTCCTATCATCCCTTTTTTCTTTCTTTATTTAAAATTAGCGCAGGTGTAAGCGGCCTTAAGCAGAGCTAAGCAGAAGTAAGCACTGCTTAGCTCCGCTTAACTTGGCACAAACCCGGTCACAACTGCTTTAAAGTGCTTTAATCACTCCGTCTCCAACAGCCCTTGTTCTGCCCAGCAACAAAATGAACAGTCTTTGCAAGGCTCAAACCCAAGACCCTGCACACCATAGCCAAAGAGATTTACCACTACGCCATGTCTGACATACACAACCCTGCTGTTACACAAACATATCATCCAGCACAGTCATTCAACAGTACAGGAATGTATTTATACAAGTAGATATGTGTGTGTGTGTGTGTGTGTGTGTGTGTATATATATATATATATATATATATATATATATATATATATATATATATATACACACACACATATACAGTTTTATCTAAACAGATCTACACACACACACATATATATATATATATATATATATATATATATATATAGCTCTCTCTCTCTCTCTCTCTATATATATATATATATATATATATATATATATACATACACACAATTATATACAAATATATATATATACACACACACACA